>NW_009945182.1:0-24464 GCF_000696875.1 Nestor notabilis | reverse complement strand
GACGCTGCAAGATCCAGTTGATAACCACTGTTGTTATTATCGTTATTAATCAATAATAATATCCTTATTTCCTCTCGTGGGGCTTCCCAGCACATCTTTCCATATTTATCCTGTCTTATTTACATCCCCAGCTTGCAATTAGATCTGGGTGAGTGGCTGCCAGCACCAACCCAGCCACACTCTCATAGACAAGTCCCTTTCAGGGCAAGGACGATTCGACTGACTTCAATCAGCCTGCCCGTGAGGAGGGAGCCTCATGAAGCTGGGGCCAAAGCTGTCAGCTCCTCTAGGCTGCTCTGTCTGAGCTGAAAGGGCTCTAAGTACCTAACGTGCCTCCAGGGAGACACAGAGGCATCTGCTGCAGCTATAAAAATATATAAAATAAGGCAAGGTTAATAGCGGCTATCTTGGGCATGTGTGCATGTCTCCTTTGTTCATACTGTCTGAGGGCTGTGTAACTGTCAATGCTTTTACCTTGACAGTCTCCCCAGGAAAGAGGCGCAGCACAGTGTCCCCAGCACCCAGGTGGGAGCTGGTTTGTGGGCAGAGACTCGCTGGAGGACACGCAGGTCTACAGCAGAGCAGGGATTTACATCACAGGCTTCCAGGTGCCGGGCAAGAGGTTTCATCGTGGCACCATCCTTCTTTCCTTTAACCAGCCTTTATGCCCCTCCCTGGCTTCACATTCATCCTCTTTCTCATGCAATCTGTTGGTCCTACCCTGCCTGGCAACACCCCTTTGAAAACCACAGCGAATTCCTCAGCTAAGCCACATTCTAGCAGTGAGAAGCAACCTCGCCGCAAGAGAGCTCTTGCTCTCGGAGAGAACAAAACTCGTTCTGTCTAATTGCTCCTGGCAGCGCACTCTGCCGTAATGAAGGTGGGAGCACAGTGGCAGGGGAAGGCAGCGCTACTTCTTTGCAGTGAGCCTCAAAATCCATCCTTTTGTGCAAAAAGCACAATGCGAGGCGAGGCTGGCTGCTTCAAGTTGCTCGTGCTGTGGAGAGCAGCGCCTGCTTTGAGCTGAAATCTGCCTTGCACACATACCCAGCTCTGAGCGCTGGGAGGAGGCTTGTCTCGCTTTATCTTTAATTCTATGAAAAACCTAAAATACATTGAGTGAGAATTTACATTGTGGAAAGGCTTTTTCATAGACCCTTTGGACTCTTTGTTTCATGTGCGCAGTGGGGTTTGCAATAGTTAATTTTGCCTCTTTGGAGAGGGAGAGAAATGGAGGGATGAAGGGAGGTGTTACTATTTGCGGTTTGCCGAAGAGGGTGGTGAAGTGGATGGCGGAGAAATGAAGCCTGTGGTCTGATGGTGCTTCTAAAAAGCACTAACACACTTTCTTCCTCCTCACCCAACGGCACAGTGACATTTCACACTTCTGCTTGGGTCTGGCTCTCTTGTAGCCATTCCCTAATGCCTCTGCTTTCACAGCAGCTTGAGTAAGAGTCAAAGCCCATGCCACAGTCAGGAAAATGGCTCCTCTGCAGATCAGTGGTCTCGTACCAAACCCCATGTGGAGGCTGGGAAAGCTGCTGCTGTCCAGGAACAGAGAGGCTGATTGTAGCACCTAATCCAAACTCAGACATTATAGGAGAATGGGAGGGACACTTTAAAAGTGGAAATTAATAGCAATTTAAAGGAATATGAGTCATCTATTTCACACTTCTGGAGGCGTAAGGCCTGACTTTGGTTAAATAAAGGACTTTGTGGACACAAAACGAAAGTGTCTCAAGTAGCCTGGACTTGGGGACAGGCTAGCAACCAGTTGAGATTTCCTGGACATCCCCAGCACAAAGATGCCAACAGTCTGTCCCCAGCAAAAGCAGGTGAGGAAGAAACCCCCTGTCTGCTGTTGCTGAGTATGCTCAGGAAATACACGGATTGACTGTGATGGCCAGACCAGGCCAGGGGAGCCCATGCTGCCTTTCCAGAGCTGTCCTCTCCTCCTGGCTCCTCTGCTGGGACAGGCAGCCTGCATATTGGCACCATTTTCTCCCTTGGCAGAACAGGACCAGATTTAAAACCTTTTCACCTGCTCCCTTGAGGGAGAAAATAAGCAGCATTTCAAAGTACACTTCAAGTGACTGCACTAAAGCCTTTTGGTAGCTGAACATCACAGATGGAATCCAGCATCCACAGGCAAACAAGGAAGGTATTTTCCCTTGACAGAAGGTGCTGCAGTGAGACAAGGATATGTTTTGGTGGGGTTTTTTTGCTTTCTTTTACTTTGAGCATCAGAAACGAACTCCATTAAGCAGTGACTGAGCAGGCAGCACTGAAAACAAATACCAAATTAAGCACACCCACTCTACAGGAGTGGTTTTGCCTGCCTTCTCCTCCTACACCCCTGCCAGGAAGGAAGGTGAAGAGGCAGGGAGGGCACCTAGAAGGACCACTTCTGGAGGCTGGGCTGGGAAAGCCACTGGGAGAGCATGGCATGGGGGATGTGCAGGTGATGGGGATGTGCCAGAGGGGAAAGAGCCCTGTGTGAGAACAGTCACAAGCGCAGTGAGTTGGCAGTACAGACCTTGGAAATGGGGGTGTAAGAAAGGTGCTGCTAAATGTGTCTCTGAGGTAACAGTCACTGGGGATGGGGTTCTGGGATGCATGAGCAAGATGGGCTGGGAATAATACTGAAAATAAAGGGCTTGATGACCAAGGGAGCAGGGGTCTGGTGTTAGAATCAGAATAGTCAGGGTTGAAAAGGACCTTAAGATCACCTAGTTCCAACCCCCCTGCCATGGGCAGGGACACCTTCCACTAGACCAGGTTGATCAAAGCCCCATCCAACCTGGCCTTGAACACTGTCAGGGATGGGGCAGCCACAGCTTCCTTGGGCAACCTGTGTCAGTGTCTCACGACCCTCACAGATAAGAACTTCTTCCTTTTATCTAATGTAAATCTCCCCTAAGTTTGGAAAATGTTGAAATGTTACACTGGAGGGACCTGGGGTAACCTGCAGTAAACCAGATTGGTCAAAGAAGTGCTTTTTCCTTTCTGGCTGCTTTCTCCTGAATGGGGAACTGAATGGGCGCCCATCTCTGCATGCATAAAAATCTCCTCTGCCAAATACCTTCTCCAGAACAAGAAGTGTTCAAATCCTATGAGCAGTGACATTGCAACCACTTGTCAGTCTTGCTCTCTGTGGCTATCATAAGGCAGCAGAATTCAGGTTGGGAAAAGTCTCTGGATTTTCTTTTCCAGCCTCCTGCTCAAACCAGGCCTAGCCTCAGGGTTGCTCAGGGCTTTGTTTAGCTGAACCTTGAACATCTCCAAGGACTCAGATTCTAGCATATCTCTGAGCCCTGGTCTCAGAGGTGCACTGCTCTCAGTGAGAAAGTTTTGTTTCTGTAAATTCAGTGAGCATTTCCCTTGCTGCAACTTGTGCCATTGCCTCTTGTCCTTTGCGGTGCCTCTGGCTCTGTGGTCTCTATAATCTAATCTGACTTTAAGTAGCGGAAGGCAGCAGATTTCCCCTTTCATCTTCATGTTGCAAGACTGAAAAAGTCCAACTCCCTCCACCTCTCCTTACAAATAATGTGCTTCTGCCTCTTCACTATTTTAGCAGCCCCCACTGGACTAGCCTGGATGATCAACCTCTCTTTTGTAGTGGGGGATCTTTGGGCACTAAGAAGCAAATCTCTGAAACTGCAGACTGGAACTGCCTCATATAGTGGTAGCACAGCCCTTCCTCCCAGGTTGCCCGATGACATTCTGACATGGGAATGAGCAGTGTCACTTGGCAAAAACTGCAAAGTACATGAGAACAAAAATGGCTCCCCATGCCTAAAAGTGCCACTAGTTTTCTTTTTCCTTTTACAGAGGTGAAAGGGATTCCCTCCTGGGACAGATATCCAGATGTCAGGCCAGGCAGGGAGATTCTTTTCTTGAAGAGCTGAACCCAAAGTTTGCTTTATCTCACTGGGATGAACTTAGAACAATCCCCTTGAAACTGCTGTGGTGTATCTTCAAATGCCTTATACTTAATTGTTGCTAGCAGGGAGTTGCTAAATTTGCAGTATCAGGATGCAATTCCATGCACAACTTATGGCTAAATGCTGCCATCTCCCCCTTCACTTCACCTCACGGGTGTGCTGCTCTGCCCCTTCACCGGTGCTGTGCTGGTGACTAGGTGGTCAGACTGAGCAACTGATCTAACTGAAAGATCTCAAAATTTATTCTTGTTGGATCTAGTCCCTGGCTGCATGATCACTGGTGCCAGAGCTTGGAAAAGGTGGAAATGCAGAGCTGAGGTTGTAGCTCACTATCATGGGCTTAGATTGGCCCAGCTTGCTCATGAACACACACCACCAAGAGCCTGGAAAGTCATTCTTACATTGAGGGAAGGTCTACAGAATAGACTTTGCCTTCCTTCAGCGACACCCACGATCTCCTTGCCTTCAACTTCAGTGACACCTTTTTTTTCCCCCTGGGAATGTCCTTGCTGCTCCTGGCTAAGCTGCTGAGCAGGAAGACATCATACTGGGAGGACAGACTTCCTGAACTGACTTTAGCCTGACTTTGCTCACCGTGAGTGTTTTGCCTTCCAGCATTGCATGTCTTGTTCTGTGTAGCCTTTCCTCAGAGCAACTCCTTTGTGCTAGCCCAGCCCAGTCATCCCCACTCCTCACCCAGCCCAGCCCGGTCAACCCTCCAAAGCCCCCAGCAAGGTGTCAGTCTTCATTAGCAGAGGAACTTGTGTATTTCCCAAGTAGTCTGTGTGAATACACAGTCCTACAGAGCATTCCAGGACTTCCCTCAGTGTTGCGATCTGGGGGCCTCATGCTGCCATCCCCAATATCAGCTGGGGTAATAGCTCCCTGAGGTCTGTCCTTATGAGCATTTTCTCTCAGGATAGATGCACAGAAATATCTATCTCCATCTCCATCCTACGATCTGGCTCAGCTCCCTCTCTAGAGGGGACCTCTGACCTAGAAGTTTCAAGATCTAACTCTTCTTTATCATAGATATCCAGACATGTTAGTGTCACGGGGAGATGCATCCCTCTTAATCCTTCCTGACAGTATTAACTAAACAATTCAGGAAGAAATTAATTAAGCAAAAGAAAAAAACAGGCTGAATACCTGAGAAAATGTCTTGATGCTGAATTGCCTTATGATAATCTCTTAGAGACTTGGGGAAGGCAGTGTGGAAAAGCAACAGAGAAAGCAATGGGAGAGGTGTGTTGGTGCTGGAAGGTATGAACTAGAAAGGAAACAAGCAGCCTTCTGTATCTATCTGTGATACTGCTGGAAGAAGGATAGATTCAGCCAGCTCAGATTTTGAAAAATCTCAATAATGTAAATTCCTTAAGTATAAGCCAAGCCTATGAATAAGATAAATCTCTTAGTCACTTTGCCAGTGATATCCTTCTAATCTCATCCTTCCTCAATGATGCTGCTCAGAAACACTGCGTAAATGGGCTTGCTGCTCAAAGCACTCACTCATGCCTCCTGCTCCGACCCCAAGATTAGAGAAGTCCTCTGAATTAAGGCTGTTACTATTTTGAGTCCAGGGTGAACCAGCTAAGCAAGGGTTCGAGGGAGCATTCAAGCAACTGCAAGACAGAGAGAAAAGGAGAAGGGGAGGCAAACAGGAGGCCACCACCACCAGGGAAGACTGTGCCCCACACTGGTGTTTAACTGTATTTAAAGTGCTTTACAACCAGAAATGACCCAATAATAAGGAATGATCAACGTATGCGTGGGAAGGTAACAGTAATGCAAAGGCCAACTAAGCTAACTTCTTAAAGAATAAAAATTACATCAAACTGATGGTGCCATTTCCAGTGATGCTATGTGCCTTGTTCTGCAGCAGACACCTCCGTCTGCTGAGTGGGCGCAGAAGCTTGAAATTCAGACCCAAGGTTGCTGAACACCCTGCTCAAGGTTAAAATATCTGGGAACCAGAGACAGATCCCCTGAGCTCTGATGCCCAAGAAGCGTAGTGGAGCCATTTATGTCTGAAACAAGGAGAACCTCAATGCCAGCTCAGATTGCAGATAGACTTCGGGTTGCTTTATGGAGGTAGAAAGATCATTCTGGGTGCCAGAAAGAGGAAAGCCATGCCTGTTTATCCAAATTACACCTCAGACCACCAACAACTATTTGCCTTTTGCTTACTGTTCCCTTGTAGCACAGAGACACGCACACGAGAACTGTTTTCAGTACTGCTTAGGTAGCACGTACTGTAATAAACTATGTAATCCCTTAAAATACAAGAGCTTTCCTCATAATCCACACTTGTGTAAACCCTGGAAAATATTTCATATGTTCTTATCACACCAACAGGAGATAGTTTTAAAGTCTATGACAGACACATGAATTTTCAGAAGTGCCTGTCACATGTTTACTATGTCAGTCCCCAAGAACTGCTCCCTCTCTACTATATCATGCTCTCCCTGACACCACAGGAGAGTTTCCAGCAGCAGTTCCAGTCAGATAGTGGAAAAGGAAAAACAGTGACCCCTCAAAAGCCAGAAGACTTTTGCTGTTAGCAGTATCAGCCTGGATTTCTAATGTTTTGCCAGGAGAACAGTGTCCTTGTGCAGTTTCTGCCCAGGTCTGCATAACAGCCTCTCTGGGTTTCGGTTAATTAAAATACAGTACATCTTGCACAACTTTTGAACTCTGTTTCTGTAAGAGATATGCAAGGCTGCAGGCTGTCCATCACATTCTGCGTGTCCCCCGTGCCAAGACTGTAGTTTTCTATTTGACTGTAAATCATCCATTTTAATTACATGTAAGACAATTTTTATTGGGTTTTAGTGAGTCATTTTTCTCTCAGTAATTAGTGGTCGTCAGTTCAACTCAGCCCAATGCTGGTGTAACCCAGTGACTTCAAGGCTGTGTTTAAAATCTCTTTTCTCCCACACAGCAGCTCATCATAAACAGTATCACTTTTCCTGCCTTGTCCACTGGAGCTGTGACTATCTTGAAAACTCCCAGCTAGGCCAGCAATGAGGAATGCTTGCTGCCTGAGCACAGAAAGGACTGCCTGACAGGAGAAGAACTTGGCCAAGAAAAGGCAGCTCACCTCCTTGACCTCATTTCATTGCTATATGCTTCAAATCCTGGCTGCGTCTGTCTTGCTATAAAAATGTCATACTGCCTCTAACACTTATTTTTGCTCCCCGCTTCAGCATGGCCTTACTTGGCAACTTCTCCCATCTGTTTACTACTTTTCAATGTTGTGCGTGCATTTCCGAATTGCTGTTTACTTACAATAATGCAAACACTCAGCATTTGCAGAGCATGTAGCTTTGAAGTGATATAGGTGGTTTATAGTTGAGCAAGGATCCCTTACAGTTTTCCTAGGAGGAAGTGAAGCTTTCTAGTCCTGCTTTATGGTGGCATGAAAGGGCCCTTCGTATCACTGCATGTGAATCCAGGTCCAGACAGACTATACCTAGATGCAGCAGCTCTATGCGCACTGGGTATCTGTGTTCCCATATAATCAATGACGGTCTAGTCAATGTTGACAGTGGAGCCCCAGGAATGAGTCAGCTGAGCAAATGTAGGTGTCTAGCTCTCCAGCTCCACTAACTGTATTGACTAGGGGCACGAATACCTACCTCGAGATGTTTTCCGCTAAGAAATCATTGTGTGGGCATGAGTCAAGCTCCTGATCTCCTGACTTTTCACTACCTAGACACCCAGTCCACATGCAGATACCTGTGCTGCGACGCTCACATTGAGGTGCCTGAAATCTGGAGCTGCGTGCTCCCTCAGTGATGTGCCCAGGATCACGGCTTGTTTACAAAGCTCAGAGGAGAAGCAGAGATCCTTGGGTTGCTGCTCATCTGCTTGAACTGGAAGAGGAACCTCCTCTACTCAAGCTGTCACCATGGGGGAACTATTCTAGATGTGTCCTTTTAGAGCCAGTGAGCAACCAACCCAGGTGGTTGAGACCTAGTTTTATTCAGTGACCAAGCTGTCACCTTGACTCTAAACCCTGTGGTTTGCTAATACTGACCTCTAGATGTTGTGGTTTAACCTGGCAGGCAGCTAAAAGCTACACTGCTGCTCACTCATTCCCCTCCTCCACGGGATGGGGAGAGAATTGGAAAAAAAAATAGTAAATTTCATGGATTGAGATAAGGACAGTTTAATAGGTCAGAGATAGAAGGGAAAATAATAACAATAGTAATAGTAATAATGAATTAGAATATACAAATAAGTGATGCACAGTGCAATTGCTCATCACGTGTTGACTGATGCCTGGTCAGTTCCCAAGCAGCAGCCCCCAACCAGCTTTCATACTGAGCATGACATCCTATGGCATGGAACATCCCTTGGGTCATCAGCTGTGCTGGCTGTGTCCCCTCCCAGCTTCTTGTGCACCCCCAGCCTGCTCACTGGTGGGGTGGTGTGCGAAGCATAAAAGGCTTTGACTCTGTGCAAACACTGCTTAGCAACACCAGTGTGTCTCAACACTACACTCATCCTAAATCCAAAACACAGCACTATACCAGCTACTAGGAAGAAAATTATCCCAGCTGAAACCAGGACACTAGGTGAACTCTCATCTGAGAGGACTGTGTTTGCTGCTCAGTTCCCCATACCCTTCAGTCTACTTCTTTTTCTCTAGCAGAAAGGCTAATCCTGGCTCTGCAGGAAGCAGAGGTGCCCCTCTCCAGGTACTCATGGAGGCAGGCAATGTTTTTCCTCCAGATCAATGTGCTGTTTGCTTAGAGGTCTTCTAACATGGGTTAAATAGGGCCCTGACCAGGAAGTTTTCTTTACCAGTTGTATTGTCCAGCAAAGGCTTACTTCTGTTTCCCATTCACAGTCCTGACACCCCAGTGTCAGAAAGTGCTCAAGCCTAAACCAAGCCTATGTTCCGAAACATGCTCATATCTTGGATCTTTCCAGGTCATCCTGTTTTCATGACCTGGTGAACCTCATAGCTAACCAGCAAGGTAAGCTTTTTCAGTGGGTGGACACAGAGCACTGGTATGGATACTGAAAAACAAAAGACAAACCTGTCTGATTCAGCCCAGTCGTGATACTCTGCAAATCACCACACTGTACTGGACATGCCATGCACACGCTACTGGGAGAAACAGTCAGTGTTAATCTGTGAGTACAAATGCACCAATAACTGCAGAGAGTAGTCACCTTCCAAAGACCACTTTCTATACAGGAATGTCTGTGACTGGGGAAGCTCTTGGGTGGTGTGGTGTGTCTCCAACCCCACAACGAGCTCAGCAAAGACTTCCAGGAAAACGCCTCGCAGCAGCCTGAAACTCTGCTGCCATCTGCCCAACAGCCCAGATGTGCACCATGACACCAAGCTGCCCTCTGTAGGAACAGCTGACCCACAAGTGACCACTTAATCTGCTTCTCTATCCAATTTGGCTCAGCCACGTGGCATCTGCCTTCCACTGTGCTGCTGCAAACATGCGCACAGCCAATCCCTGCTAATAGTGAGTTCTGGGATCAGCGCATGCTGAGGCAGTGGATGATGGCCAGCTGTTGCCTGGAAATCATGCTGAACTTTCAAAGACAGAGGGATCGTGAAATGTGTTAGTGGAAGCTGAGGTCCCTGGCCTTCATGGTCCTCCAACCGCCTCCTGAAAGCGCTGGAGGGTGTGCAGTCCAGGAGTGGAGCACTGAAGACACTCACCTCCAAGGCTGCTGCGCACACCTTCAGTAGGGAAGAAAAACAGCTCAAGGCAATATAGACACAGTGATTTAAAAGGAAATAGATTAAAGACAGTCACATGAGTGCAGCCGTGTCCCAGAAGTTACACCATATGCATTTATAGATATCTGTCAAAAATTCATCCTTACCCCTTGACAGGGTATAAATCCAGGGAAGAGCTATTATTCATGCTGCAGCCTACCCATTATACCTAAAGCTGTGTCAGAGGGTTATCAAACAGCATCCTCCGGGAGGACTCATAAGTTTTATCTCACCCCTGGGGACCAAGTACCACAGCGCGGTCTAAGAAAGGCAACTTAGGAGGTGCATATTTGTCCCAGACATGAGTAAGGCAGGCTGAATGGCAGGGAGCTGGATGGTTTCCCCAATCTCCATGTGTTTGTCCAGCCTCTTTTTGACTCATCAGTATCTCCAGCATACAAACAGCTAAGTGCTTTAGGGGCATTTACCTAGGGGTAAAGACCTTGGCCAGTACTGATGGCTGGTAAGCGTATGAAAATGCAAAACAGCTGTCAGTGGAAGTGGGTTTTGAACTCTAGGTTGTTTCATCTCCAGCTGAGCAAATTTTCTCCTTATTTTACAGGATACAGAGAGAACATACTCTCTTGCGCCTAAGCACCACTCCTTGTCTCTGCAATACAACCGAACAAATAGCCTAATCAGGCCAAAATGCAGAGCATGCTAAAAAACTGGGAACATTCAAGGTGTAGTTAGACAAGGTGGAAATCACCCCTGTAGCCTAGGGAGGGCTGGTATTGCTGCTCCAATCACAGCACTCGGGTAGAAGATTATCTGGTGGGAAAAGACAAAGTTACATTTCCTCGTTGGAGAGACATCACCTGGAGAGGGATGAAGTTATAAATCCTGTGGAAGGAGACACACAAGTGGGGAAAAGCAGAACTGTGAGTGATGCAAAGAAGCAAGGAGCAGATGAATGTCACTGGGCTTTCTGGTGGCAGGCAAGGATTGCCTGCGGGATTGAATGAGTGAGGCTCCATCAGGTCCAACACAACCATGTGTTGATCAAAGAAGCAGAGCACATGTTTTCTAGTTTCTTCTAGATCATCCCCCTGCACCTTCTGTTTCACAGGAGAAACCCAATCTCAGGCCTCCTCACATCCATTACAGGGAAAAATAACTGGATCGAACCCAAACAGAAAACAGAGCCATGCTATGGTAGCAAACCTCCTGCCAGCTTCAGAGGAGATTGCAGCGTTTGCCCCATATTTTTCTGATCCTCCTAAACACACACACACAGCAGCTCAGTTACACACACATTTGTATGCTTTGTGTTTGCAAACAACCTCTTGTAAGGAGCCTCTCAAACTGCTCTGTGGAAATCCATAAGCCTGTAGCCATTTCTGCACCCCTGTCAGCTTACCATGACAATAACAACTTCTGAAGAGTCCCAGTTTGCTTTCCCACTGACAGACACACTTTGGTTGCCTCTGACAGAAGTTCCTCCTCTTGTTAAGTTGCACAGAATGACTTCTGATACTCTCCCCACTGTTTGTGCTCACTTCACTGGTCTACTATCATTCCCCTGATCATCTCTCCACTCCAGTTGGGTTTCCTATAGCAACTGAGTGATGCATGGGGTTCTGCAGGCTTGGGGAAGAGGATCTGCCATCAATCAACTACCAAAAATGCTGCTTCAGGCTTTCAGGCCATGCTAAGTAGGTCTACATTAACTTCCTCCATGGCCCATGCTGCCTGAAGGGCAGACACCATCATTTGGCTCAGGGGGACTGCCCTGTTGCAAAGCACTCTTGAGAGAGACCAACTGAAATAACAGATCCTGGACTGTGATCAGTGGAGAAGACTCTAAAACTTTTACTGTGTGGTTCCTTGATTTTTCGAAATGTATAGTTTTCTGAAATACCCTAGTACTGCATTCAAACTTGCTAGGCTCAAGAGTGAAGAACAAACACAACAGCAAAACCATTCTCAGAGCAGCGGAGCCAAAGTCTAGGTGCCCCCTGAATTGTAACTGGGAGTGAGGTGACTTCTTTGATGTCTAGTAGGGGTGGACCTCTTATGACAGTTCCCCTCCATGACACCACAAACCCAAAGTGAGGGTATGCACCACTCGGCCACATATTTTCACACAACTCGTAAAAGCTTAAGAATTGGGCAGCCTTTGTTTATTAAAGTTGGCTGAATTTGGCCAAGAAGTTTAAATGTCACTGAGTGTATCTTGTGGACTTACAAACAGGACTTACACGGTAAGTAGGGCTGCTTAGGGAAGCAAGCTAGAAAGAGAGAAAAGAATTTTATTAAAAAACCTGGGACAGGTTTGAACAGCTTTCCAAACAAATTAATTGAAGTCAGAAAGCAAAAATAGCCCGTAGAAGGGAGAATGACTGTGAGCTTCCAGAAAGCAGCAGTTGTAACAGAATGCTTTTGTTTGTAATAAAGAGACTAATGGCTGATTTGGTAGTCATAAGACAACGTAAAATAAATTTCTGCTATATTCCATATTTTTAAAGATTCCTAGTTTTTCAAAATCTGCTTTTGCAAAGTTGATAACCTTAGTTACAGATCTCTTTCTGCTTCTCCTTCTGTTCAGTTTAAACAGAAACAGTTCTTGTTCAATCAAGCTCTTCTACAACCAGTATTTCTGTAAGACTCTGATTTGAAACAGTATCACCTCTTGGAGGTTTAGTGATTATTGGAACAAGAAGTGTCTTAGCTATGACAAACAGAAATATCTGAGCTTGTGCTATTATTAGCAATGCTTGTTCTCATTCTTCAATCTATGGCTTGGCAGCTATTTTCCCTTGGTATTTTTCTGACTACCATTACAAAAATCTCAGCCCCTGTCTAAATCCACCCTGGGGAGCTAGAGCAGGCATTTAATCTTGTCTTTTGCACAGCTCCTCCTAAAATCACTGTAAAGGCTAAGTGGAGATCTTACTGCTGTCTTCAGCCACTTCCTGGAAAAGTACAGCAAAGAACACCAGACACTTCTCAAAGTTGCATGGGTATAAGACAAGAAGCAACAGACACAATTTGGAATACAAGACATTCTGACTAGAAATCCAAAAAAACAAGCAAGCAAGTAAGCAAACAAACAAAAACCAAAAAAAAACAAACCAAACAAAAAAAACACAAACAAAAAACAAAACATGAAGGAGATATTGGACCAGAGTTGGAAGGGACCTCTGGAGATCATCTTGTCTAACCCCCCTGCCAAGGCAGGGCCACCTACAGCAGGTTACACAGGAATGCATCCAGGAGGGTTTTGAATGTCTCCAGAGAGGGAGACTCCACAACCCCCCTGGGCAACCTGTGCCAGTGCTCTGTCATCCTCAATGTAAAGAAGTTCTTTCTCATGTTGAGGTGCAACTTCTTGTGTTTTAGTTTATGGCCATTGCTCCTCATCCTGTCACTGGGCACCACTGAAAAGAGTCTGGCACCATCCTCTTGGCACCTGCCTTTGAGATATTTATATGCATTAATGAGATTCCCCTCAGTCTTTTCTTTCTTAAACAGACCCAGCTCCCGCAATCTCTCCTCACAAGAGAAATGTTCCAGACCCTGATCATCTCTGTGGCCCTCCACTGAACCCTCTCACAGTAGCTCCTTGTTTTTCTCGTACTGAGAAGCCCAGAACTGGACACAGTAGTCCAGATGGACAAGGCACAGAGTAACCTGATCTGGTTAGATCTGCTTGAATAGGGGGCTGGAAAAGATGAATCCTAGAGGTCCCTGTATCCTAAATTATTCTGGGGTTGTGTGATTTTGTTTGACCTGAGCTATAACACTCGGAATTGTCACCTTCACCAGACATTCACATCATATGCCTGAGCACACCTTCAAAGAGATGAAGGTCTTGTCTGGCAACACCAAGAAAAAAAAAGAAAGAAGAAATTTCTTGAATAGCTGCAGGATGGGAAGGTCAGGGGATCCCCTGAAGATTTTCACGTCTGCAAGAAGGGCAAGAAATAAATCCATAAGGACTGGGAAAAAGAATAACAATGGCAGCTGGCAGCTTAGCAAAGCTGGATTTAAGTAGGAGTCCTCACTCCAGGCTATGGGGCTGTAGAAATGTTTTTCTTAGAAATGATGTAGCCATCCTGTCTACGAAGAAAATTTTCCAAATGTGGGTTAAATGTAGGTGACAGCACTTCTGCTCTCATATGTCAGAGGACGCCATGAACTGGTTTTTCCTAACTAGCTGAATCCCATGCATGTTTTCCCAGCCTGAAAGTTTCTTGCTTTTAATCTGATGTGGAATAAAACTGTCTTCAAACACAGAACTTTTTCCATGAGGGATATCTTCTCTGCCAGCCAGCCCAAGAGTTTCTGAAGCTGGTTACTAAGGATGCATAGAGTACACAGTCCTTTCTGTGACAGAAAACACAAAAGTTCATATTCAAAGACAGTTTTAGTTCTATGTTTCCCCACGTTTTTCTCCTTGGGCATTGCAACAATTTCCCATTGTTTTAAAATCAAGATGGGGTATTTCTTCTCCAGTCCTTGCACAGCTATTAACCTTCAAGCAGGAATTTCATTGAGGGAATTTATTTCACTGCTATTACAGCAAGGTTCAGACTAGACTAGCCCGATAACCCCCTCTGGCCCTAAATGTTGTAAAAATTCACCTCTATTCAATATTAAGGAAACGTTGGAGTTTTATGTCCTAAAGTGTGAACTCTCTAGGGCAAGAAAAACCTTTGTTTCACTTCGTGGTGCAATGCTTGACATAGCAACATCCTCTAAAGGTTACCACACTATTAAAATAAAAAATGGTCTAGAGGCCAGAAGCACCCATAACTTTACTTCTGCCTCTTGTGCAAACCCTCTCTTTAATTACTTAACTGCTATTTCTCTCTGATATAGTATTTTATTATTACCTACTTTTCTTGAATGCTCATCTGATCCGTCTTAATGTTCTTTTAATATCACTTGGAACAGGATAATAATCAGCTTGTATTTCTCCAGCACCTTTAATCCTGACAGGTCCTAGTGTGCTTAACAAGGAGAAAAGGAAAGGAAAAGTGCTTCATTCATCAGGCAGGGCAAGGTCATGCAAGATATCAGACAGGCTGAGAAGACGACTTGACACAACTAAAAGTGCTGGGGTGCTTGGAGGAGCAGGTTTAGCTCATGGCCCTATACTTGCAGAAAGTATAAGCCATCATTTGAGCTTTAGTTCACCACCTGCATTAAATTACCAAGGTAGGTGCTGATGTGATGTGGGTAAAGTGTCCACAGGATTCCTGTGTGCCAATGCTGTATGTTATGTCTTCATCACATCCATCCACAGAGCTTTCTTCTTTTTCTCTCACAAAGACTGGGAATTGGAGTAAAAAACACCACAGGACCTACTTGGGTGAGGACAGAGAGCACTGATGGGAGCAGATGTGCACATGAAGTTCTCAGGAAAACCAGTTCTTCCACCAAAATACCAGTAAAAGAAGTGATCTTTGCACCTTGATTTTGGCTCATTTGAAGCAGGCCAATGCCTGTGCTGGTAAGGTGTAGAAGAAGGGATCACAGACATGAAGGCAAGAAATGAGGATCTGAGCAAGTGTCTGGGCAACTCAAAAGAAAGAAAACAAAGATCTGGGCACAACACAAATACACAGCTGGAAAGTGAGAGGAAAGAAGCTCAAGCTGAGGATAAGGTTAATGCTCTGTGTGACAGTGCTAGCACTAGAAAAAGGCAGGAAAGAGATGGACATGGAGGAAAATGCCTGACACAAGAAATCTGAGCTAATGCCAGAGCATTCAGTAACAGATGTCCGGGAGACAGAAGGAGATCTGCGGCTGGACTGAAGCAAATCAAGAGTGCAGAGCCAGCCTTAAGGGCTGACATTATGGAGGATGTGGATGAGCTGAAGAAAGATGGGAAGGACAAGGAGAAAGGAGCTTTGTGGGACACCGCTAGGGGATTGTGGAGGAAATGTGAGCCACCCCATCAATGATAAAGTGATTAGAAAAGCAAGAGAGAAATGGGTGGTAGGAGCAACTTTCCAGGCAGGACTGGCTAGAAGTCTGCATCTGTCAGGAAAGGTCATATTCCATCTTGCTGAGAGTGGCTTTAATTGGGGCAAAGAACAGACACCTGAACTGAAGTAATGAGGATCCATTCTCTCCTCCTCCACGTGACTGTGAGGGAGCAGTGACAGGACCAGCCCCAGTCCTAAGTCTCATCTCCGGCAGCCAAGGGATCCTTAAAGAAAAGCACAGCTGCTTTCCAGCCTTTTCCTCCCAACTCTCTTCAGGATTCAAGGCAGACGAGCTCAAGTCATTAATGACATGGAAGGTTCAATAGAGTTAATGCTTACTGCATCTGCAGGCCCACCTGAAAGGGGCAGCTACTGTGGAGGAGAGGACTGGATAATCAGGGCCAAGTACAGTTCCTCCTCCAAGGCAGTAACGCCAACTGCACAGAGCCAGGGTGGAGGAGAATCGGCCCAGAATCTGTACTGAAGGACACAGAGATTATACAGGATCATGAGTTGAGTAGCAATTTTTGAACCATAGATACATAAATAAATAAATAAGGCAAACATAGCCTTGGAATGGATGACATCTGTTATCTGTTAAACAGGATTCAAAACCTTTCTGCAGTGCTCAGCACTGAGAAGGACTCAGCTGGAGAATTGTTTCCAACTTTAGACAATGCATTTAAAGCAAAATATGGACCATTCGGTGAGAGTCCAGAGGATAATACCAGGGATTATTAAAGGTCTAGAAAGCATGTCATAAGAGCAAAGGTAGAATTTGGATTGTTTGGCCTAGAGAATAACAAGCAGTGTTATGGCTTTGGTTGTCACTTGAACTTGTGAAGTCCTCAAAGGATGAGTTTTCACTGAAAAGGATGAATTTAAATGTAACTACTGGATAATACCTTGAATTACTGCTTGGAAAAAAAGAAAACAGTAAAAATAATCTGCTGTCTTCCTAATGGGCAGGGCAAGAAGAAATGGGTTGCAGCAGGAAAGATGGAGTCTCCAACCATGATCATCCTTAAGAACTGGTTAGGTCAGCCTCTGTAGGGATTTTAGATGGGTGGACTAATTGATCTTTAGAGACATGGGCGTTGCCTAGTGCTTGAGCATGATCAGTGCATGGATTTAACAGAAGCTAAACCCACATAGTACCAGAGGGAACAGCTTCACAGAGGCTGCAGCTACGGGACTGTCTGCTTCCACTGAGGACAAACACCTCCAAATGCTCAATGCACTACAAACTTAGGTGCTTCTTACTTGGATGTCTTAGCTAATGACACAACCTTTTTGCATGGAAAAGGTGACCTCATGGCTTTACCTAAAACATAAACACACTGTAAATCAAGCAACCCTTGGTAAAATTCTGCTAAGAACAACATTATACAATGGGACACCACAAAGACAGGACCAGTTTTTGGCGTCCCAAACTAGTGGAATATCAGGTTAATTTTCTCTCTCTTGTTCTGCAAAGTTGTCTTGTACATGGAGCTGGCTATCTAAAACATCTATGACTCCATGGTAAAACGTATGGCTGACAGTCCTATCCTCCAACCATAATGGAAGTTCCCTACAAAGTTCTTCTACAGAGGAGACAAAATCTTCTCAGGAATCATTCGAGATTGAACTAACCTTTCCATTCATGGAGTTTACACAGTTTTCCCCCAAAACAACCTAGTTTCTCCATCAAACATAGGGCATCGCATGTAGAAAGAATAAAACAACATGTAAACCATATTTTTGCTTTTCATTCTCCCATCTGTACTATCCCTTCCCTCACTCTCACCCAGGGAAGCAGGTTAAACCTGTGTGACTGTTGTGAGTGATGCCACCAGTGCTCATGCTGCAAACGGAGGGTGCTTGGACAAGATGTTACATAGACCATAGAAGAACCTGTGCACATTAGAGTCAGATAGGATGAGTGGAATCACAGCTGATGTGTCAATTGACTTTGGCCAAGAAGAAGAAAGAAGAGGTAAAAGAAAACCACCAAAGGTTGTAAAGAAAAAGAAATCATATGACAGAAGAAAAGATGTGTGAGGATTTCAAGAGCTGGGCCCTGCCATTAGAACCAATCTGCCCACCAACATTTTGTCTTACCACTTTTCACAGAGGGGCATGGGGACAGCCCATTTATTATCCATATAGGTTTCCAGGTCTTGCTGTTATTTTCCTCACCAGAAGAAAGCCATCGCTTATCACTCTCCACATCTAACAATGAAATCTGCTCTACTGTAACCAGTGATAAATCAGAAAAGGATAATAGGTCAGTTGTGGAAAGATGGGGAAGCTAAGAATGTCTTCAGCATCAAGCAATTCATTTTAGGCAAGTACCCCTGATTAACAAAGCAAAAGGAGAAAGATAAAAAGGTAACAAGCTATTCTATGAGCATTATTTGAGTTTGGTTTCCCATGGAAACCATATCATATTGGGGTTTTTTTGTCTAATGGGATACACATTCCTGTTAAAGCTGTTGCTCCAGCTGAAGCTCTGTCCTGCATAGACTTTACAGTGTGTAGTGTGGCCAATGCTATAATCTCTCACACAATGTGATGTTTCTAGATTTCCTCTTTTTCATCCAGCTAGTTTTCACGGAACTTTCAGGAATTTAATTCCTTTCAGATCTACATTCTCTGCCAAATCTATCTGAAATGGGCCAGTAGGTTTAGAGAAGGGCTAATGAACATAAACTCTAACATCTAACACCATCACATGGATTTATTCCTTTAGCAATCAGATAGTAAAAGGGATGTGGTGGGCACAGATATGGACCAATAACAACCATAGTCTATCTTACTATCTTACTCCAGGCACAGGAGTGATGTGCAGACATACAGCATCACAGATTTTTAGCACAACCATATTCCTAACTTCTGGACTAGGCTAACCTTGAATGGAAAAATACCAATGTGAGCAAAAGGCTGCCAAAGAGGAGGCCCTCACTGAGAACGAATTTTACTTGAAAGACAACCTGAATGCAATTCAGTTTTGTATGAACAGAGCCCTTCCAGGAGCAACTGTTGCCTTTGTTGAAAATACAGTGACTCTACAGATGCAAACAATGGAGCTACATGCTTTTGCATTGCTTGTTCTGTCACTAACTGACATCAGCCACTGTTAATCATAGCCTGAAATGTATATTTAGGAAACAGTGACACAAACACAGACAAGTTCCTTCATGAAGCCTTTTATATGGCGAAAAGTGAAAGAAAAGGAAAACTGCTCCTCAGGCTAGCTAGTGGCACTGAAATAAATGGGTCAGGCATCAGAGTTTCAGCAGGCACAAAAGGTGAAAAACCTGTCTCCTGGAGCAATTAAAAGTCAACAGGATTAGTGTCTCTCACTATTATTTATAGAAATCCCACTGTGTGCACAACATTACTGAAATACAGGGGTCAAGTCCCTGCTACTGGATGCCTACCCTTTTGCTGTTGAAGTTAATGGGAGCTTTGCCAATCAACTATGTGGCAAGAGAGCCTAAATCTAAAATATATTACATCCTGGGCTCCATTCAATTGATGGCTCAAGCAAAGCTCTTGCCAAAGCCAAAAATGTTCTGCCTGCACAGTACAGATTAGGTCCTGGGACAGATGAAACAGGACAGTTAGCTATAGAGGTGTTAAAATTCAAAGATGGGAAGGCAGAGGGGTGGACTGAATGTCACACAAAGCATCTTCCATTTCTTTTTGACATAAATTATGACATACTAATTGAAATCTAAAGGACTGCATCCCGGCATCTCTTGTCTTCAGTTTTAGCAGGACTGACTGTTTTCCAATGAATGATTCTCCTTCTAACACTAAGTAAATGAATCCTGTGGAAACATACCTATGAAAAGGACATGGATGAGAAGCCTGCAGCATCCTTATGTGATTCAGCATGTTTGAAAACAGTATCCTGATGGTCTAGGCAGTTTGGACAGACCCCAGCAAACACCAGCATCCCCCTTCTTGAGTTTCCCTGGCTTTGGACATGCTTGTGATGCTGGTTGCACAGTCATTTCTTCTCCCACTCAATTATTATCATGCTCAAGCCCTGAATTCTGTCACAGGCTACCTCTTTTCCTCTTTGTCTCACTCCAGAAAAGAGGTACCTGATTCTCCTCAATCTTACAACATTGTAAATCAGAAATCAAACATCCCAGAGCCTTCCTCCACATCACTGTGCTGCTGAGAGAGCAGTCTGTAGAGTGGCAGTATTTCCTGACTTAGTTCATGCCTTCTCTGCAGACACCACCAGGCAAGAAGCTAATGATGGCTTTTGCCTGTGTCTGTATTTGTAACAGGAACGGGGTTGAGATTCTCACTAGTTATTTCAAGCAATATGTGCTAATGACCAACCATTTGATGATACTAACCATTCAGTGATCCTACACAGGGACCCCGAGAACTCTGTGTTAATCCAGACTGAGTAATTCAGGGTCACCTTAGCTCTAGAGAGGTCCTGATCATAGCAGTAGTCTACATGCTGAAGAAATGACATTACACAGGCATGAAATCCAAACAGGCATTTTGAGAGTTTGGTCTTACTAGCCATGCACAAGCAGCTGGTGAGATGGAGGACTAGACAATAGCCCCAGGGCTCTCCTCTTGAGTCTTTCCCTCATCTCTAGATTGGCTTCATATGTAAAGCATGAATTTTACTTTCAGAAGTGTTATCATTAATTGCAATTACTCTAGATATTCTTAATAATCACATGGCTTTGCAATCCTTCATTAGAATTAAGTTTAGTTCTTTGTCTTACTAACGTCCACAGCCTCATTACATATCGCATGTCTCAATATCCATTTTAAGTTGTCTTTCCTTCCAATTCTCTTGAAGGCTTTCATGTTCTTGTATTGAGCTGGTGTTCCTAAAGTCTGGAGGGGACTTTGATGGGAAGAAAAGTCTATTTTCAAACCTTTCTATTGAATACCGAGCCAAGTCCAGGCTAGCAGCCTGCAGGCAAAAGACTCCACAGTCTGTTCTCTCTGAACCGCCTTAGCCAACCAGTCCTATCTGCACTGACTTTTCAAATCTCCATCTTTACAGCATTTTTTTCCAGAACAGAGAAATAGAGAAACGCAGACAGAAACTGACAGGTAAGAAAAGATGTGCACACACTCTAACTGACAACCAAACAAGCAATCCTTGAGACACACTGATTTCCAAATGATCTCAGTTTCATTTAAGAATGCTTTTCTATTTAATTTCAGCACAGCTAATACCATCTTTGAGATCCTAAACTCCATAGTACTGCTAACTCCTTGTGACATGGGCAAACAGTTTATCCACTGATGTAAAGAGACTTTTCACCCATGTCTTTTCCTGCTATTCTCCATGACTTGCTTTCAACCTGGAACCATACCAAATACCGTGAAACATTTGTGAGAGCAGAGCTTGCCTGAGTTTCTTTCTCTTGCAGAACACTGTCAGAGATCCAGTAAGGCAGACAAAATTCTGCAAACACTTAGCATTAACTAAAACAGAAGCAAATACTCAAGCATCTATCTTTCTCATTTTCTCTTCAGAGCTTTGCCATTCAATCCAGGGTCTCAGAATTAGCTGACACAATGGTGCAGGATGTTCAATCAGTGAAACCTTTGAAAATGCCAAACAAGCCCCTGAAAGGCAATGCCATTACCAAGGGCATAGTTCAGACCATCAGCTTTTTTGATGTTAAGCTCTCGTTTTCAATAAAAGCAGTTGCCTTTTTCAGCTGCCAGACCTGAGCAGAGCTTGCTTTTCATGCCCTCAAAACAGGAGCCCAAATGCTGTGACCAGCTGGTCATTAGACCCACTCTTTCACGTCTGCATCCCTCGTTTCTCTTGAGTAACATGCAAATATCAGAACAGTTTCACAATAATGAGCTTTATTCCTTCCTACAGTCCTCAGCACATTTTTAAATGAATCAGCTTACCCAGAAGAGTCACAAACAAACATGAGGAGCTTAAGATATAAGCAGTTCAGTAGCCTGAAGTATCATGCATGTTGGGCAATCATAAATTTAAAGTGAAAATCCCTACCGATTTTGTTTTGCATTAGATATTAAATAAAACCTGCTTGCAAAGCCAGATTAGTAAGAAACCTCTTTGGCTGTTGGGGTTTTTTGGGGTTTTTTTAAAATCAAAACAGGATTAAAACATCTTTTGGAGGCTCGCTGTCATTTTATCTGGGTAAATAAGCTTAGAGTGCCTAACAGTCAATTCATCATGAAGGCTTTTGTTCTTCGTACTGTGATGCAGCCTCGCAAATTTGCCCACAGCTGCAGCAGTTTCAGATGGTTTTGACAGGTAAATAAAACACTGTTTATATCTGTCATTGTTATTAATCTGCCGAGTAAAGAACTAGCAATTATATTTTCTTTCCAAGTGGATAAATTTTTATGATGATCTTGGCAGGGATGGAATAGAATAACGTGCATCTATGACTTTTATAGTTGTGAGGGTCCAAACCATGAAGAGTCTTTGCTCAGCTGTTGAGTTGGAAAATGAATGGGAAATAAAGGCTAAACCAGTAATAACCACCATAGTAAAAATGAACAAGGAATTTGGGATTCAGCCCTGTTGGAGTTTTATTGATGTAAGGGCCAAATAAACCAAACTGCAGGTTTTGACATCAGCTGCACTGATTTAGCTCTCAGTTACTCTGAACCATACTTCTAGGAAGTTGTGTCAGGACCTGGATGTGCTTTCAAATCCCACAATTTGGGCCTCCATAAAGACTTGTGCCTCCATAACGACTTGCACTTCCCAGCTGCTGCAGGGCAAAGTGTTTCAGATTCTCCTCAAGCCATGCTGGTGAACTAAAAAATATTTATGGAATAAGGTGCTGCTCAAGAACAAGTGGCATCCAGTTGTAAGCGTCTTATTACATTGGTCAGAAACTGTGAGAAGCAAAGAAGAGAAATCATGCTGAAACTCCATTAGATGCCAGTCACGTTTGCTCAGCTTTTCACTCAGGTAGGCTGGCAGATGGTCAGCAAATAGTCTCACTTTTACAATGCAACCTACACAGGTTTTCAGTGTAAGAATTAGCATCCAATTATTTTCAAGCACTAATGTTCTCCAAGGAAGCAAGTTACCTCTATTTTAATTCTGCTTAGGCTCTATTTGCTCAGACATGTAAGCCAATCTTGCATGCACTATGTCTCGCGTACACAGGCAGAATGGCAAGCCAGGGAAGAGTAGTAGAAATGTGGAATAATGCAAATTCCTAGGGAGTGAGTCGCATGGCTTCCAACTTTTGGAAGAGACAGGGAGGAGACAGTCAAGTGAGGAAGGCATACAGCATCTCCAAAAAAGAATAATTTCCCCAACCCCCATCTGAAAGCCTATGGTCAAAACCATGTCTCACAGCTATCAGTCAGCTGCATAAACCATTAGAGAAGGCTACAGTTCATTGAGCACTGAGCTATGATCTACGGAACCCTTGGTATGATATATCCAGCAGGGCTGTGGATATTCTGATGAGCTGGTGGCAAGCCCTGCTTCTCCCAAAGAAGAATGGAAGCCCATTCCCCACCTCCCCACCCCCCCCACCACCATCCTCAGACCAACATGAGGGAAAGCATGATCACTGCATTATAGACATAAGCAGGCTTGGGACAGGCAGGATGTGCACTAGAGTGCGGCCACTCTCACATGAGCACTTGCTTTCTTTTCCAGAGCACACAGGTCCATGAAGGGGAAAGAAGACACAGGGCAAAACCTGTTTTGCTCAAGATTTCAATGTAACACCTTACGTGCCAGGATCTGTGCCTAAAATGGAAATGGGTATCGGTCAAGTTAAACCTCTCAACCCTTTCTCGTGCAATGATCCCTTATTACAGGTAACAAGACTATTCTGAGAAATAAAGGTTATCTGCATATCCGGGCTTGATCTCACAAGCAGAGGCCTGCAGCCTTCCTTTCCACCTGCAGCTATGTCATGTTGGGTACAAACATTGCTGTGTATATCACTGTAAGGAAGTTGCCAATCTGAAAATACATGAACTGCTTTGAATTGCCATAAATAGGGAGAATAACACCCCCGGGTGGCACCTTAGTTCTAATGACGTTGCATTTGGTTCATTCTCCTGTGTGGTGGAGGGAAACTTCACTGGCCTAACCTCAGTCTGTACCAAGGAGCATCTCAAGGCTGCAGCTTCAGCAGGTCCAAATGCAACCAGCGGTTTTCCTCCTCCAGCTAGTGCAACTGGGAGCATAGGAGCAGTGGTAAACCTGCAGAGCTCCTACTAGCCATCCCCTGGGAACCACTGATGAAGTGGGGCTGCCTGCTGCCACGTGTTTATACAGACCGAAGTTGTATTTTTAAAAGCAAACAGCACATTTAATACATCTTTTACATCACTTCTGCATTCATTGCAACTGGGTACCCACGAGGTAACAAAAAGTCCCCCTAGGCAACATGCTCTGTGCCCCGTAAAGGAGTCCACGCGTCCCTCCCATGCCAGGGCTGCACGATTCTGAGGCCAGGCATGGGTGCCTGGGGCAAGGCTGCCGGGCAGCAGAGAAGGATGGAGCCAGTCTCCACCCCACATTTCCGTGGGAAACACCACCGAGGCGCAAAATCCCGGAGCCCAGGCCCAGGGCAGAGGGAAAGATCCCCTCCCTCTGGGTTTTGAGGTCCTGTTCCCTGCGAGCAGCAGGCCTCAGTTCCCGCAGACCGGAGCATCTCTGTCCGCCGTTATCCCCCGCCCCCCGCGGGCTCACCTGCTCGGGCCCCTGGAAGCAGATCCTGCAGAGCGGAGTGCGGATGCCGCTGTCGACGCTGCTGCCCAACGAGTAGCGGTCCTCGGCCTTGCTCTTGCCGAAGTCATCCGAGGAGGTGCTGCTGGGCAGGGAGG
>NW_009945181.1:0-21104 GCF_000696875.1 Nestor notabilis | reverse complement strand
ATAAATGCCAAGAGCTTGGACTGCTGTTGGGCTGCCCAGGTGGCACTCCCCAGGAAGCTGGAAAGAAGGAGCTGATAGGAACTGGCTTTCACAATATCTGAAAACACCTTTCTCAGAGTAATTAAAGGATAGCTCTCAGAAGCTGTTCATAATGTGATTCTGATGCTGTGTGAGATGTGTCCTGGGGCATAATGCAAGGGTGCGCATGGATGTGCCAGGCTTGGATGCCTGTGGTGTGGTAAAGGCCTCTGTAGGGCAGAGGGAGCGACACAGCGTAACCCATGCTGCCTGCGAGGAGCAGCTCCTGTGCCAGCCTGGCTTTATCACAGAGGGAACTGGTTGTTTTTATTCCCTGTTCACCAGGAGTGAACATGCACATTTGTGCAGTGCAGATGGTCTGGGATGAGCATCCAGGACCAAGAATTAGAGCTGAGAGATTTGGCAGCACAGATTCACCCTGTGATAAAAACGCATTCGTAAAATGAAATACCAGTGAGAGCTTATTAGAGGAAATTGAAAAATACCTATACAGGCCAGGCTTAAGAAGCTGCTTTCTTACCGTGGGTGCAAGTAATTAATGCATTGCAAGAAAACACAGCATGCTGACAGGTAGGCAGTGATAACAGCAATTTCCTGCTGGAAAATATGGCCTAGTATATATTCTGTAAGCTATTCTGTTGTATTTATTAGTTATTCTTCTAAACTGACAAAAGATTGCCATGATATCAGGCACAGATAAGGGACAAAAAATCCTCATTTGCTAGGTGTGAAATCCCAGCTAGAGCAGTGAAGTACTGCATTCCAGAAGTGGGTGTAAAATAATTGCCTCAGCAGTGATTTTAAACATGTTAGTTCATCTGAAAGATGGTTTTGAATCAGAAACATGAATAATCACAGAATGGTTTGGGTTGGAAGGGACCTTAAATATCATCTAGTTCCAAACCCCCTGCCATAGGGAGGGACATCTTCCACTAGCCCAGGTTGCTTAAAGCCTCATCCAACCTGGCCTTAAAACAGTTCCAGGGATGGGGCAGCCACAGCTTCTCTGGGCAACCTGTTACAGTTTCTCACCACCCTCACAGTAAAGAACTTTTTCCTAATATCTAATCTAAATCTATCCTCTTTAAAATGATTTTCGCTTATCCTATCTCTATGTGCCCTTGTAAAAAGTTCCTCTCCAACTTTCTTGCAGGGCTCTTGTAGGTACAGGGAGGCTGTTACAAAGTCTTTCCTGAGCCTTCTCCAGGCTGAACAAGCCCAGCTCTCTCAGCCTGTCTTCATAGTAAAGGTGCTCCAGCCCTCTGATCATCTTGGTGGCCTCATCTGGACTTGCTCCAACAGGTCCACATCCCTCTTGTGTTGAGGGCCCCAGAGCTGAATGCAGTACTTCAGATGAATAATGAATATCATCTGCATATAACACTGTACCTGTCCATTAATATTGAACTCCCTACATCCCAACAGTTCCCAGAAGTAATGATACTACTTGGGTGGGGTAGTAGCCGGACAGTGAATCAGTGAAAACTAAATTTTCACTGTTAATTAAATTAAAGTTAATTTTATTTCAACTGCTAAACTGTGCTTAGCAGTTTTGATCATGAGCTTTAGCTTCCCCAGGTCCATGTCTGAATCAGTAAAATTATGCTCTATAATATAACAATGTGTCTAATAATATGCTGAAAAAAATTATGTCAGATTAATACTCCGAATGAAGTGGAAAAAATGTTCTGGAGGGGGGAACTAATTTGAAGGCAAGGTAGATGTACAGCAGTGTAGAAGAGCTAGTTTAGGGGTATGGGCAAGACTCAGCATCTGAAAGTTTTGGGTTAAATCAGCCCTTCAGCCCTTGAGTCAAGCAAACTGAACATTAAGCCACTTACTAAGCGTGCCCTGGAAAGTTCTACCTGGCCTACATGAACAAGCCCAATAGTTTTACTCCCTGGTAAGAGCAGACAGGAATGACCATAAATATTTTCATGCCCTTTGCACTTGACAGCTCCTCATAACTGATAAAGTATAGGCTGCTGATTAGTTAAGGTGCCTTTTCTTAAGCTGCTTTTTGACTGTGAGCATATTGTTCTTTCTATGCAATAATAATGCCCCAGACATATCTTCCTGTATCCAAACATGTGGGTGTTTTGCAAAGGTTAATGGAAATTAAATTAAAGCTGAATAATACTGATTATAATGCAAGAGTGTGCAAGAAAGGCTAATTAATACAACTGGCAGCACAGCTCAGTCCTGACCTGTGACACCACTCTTTCTTTGTCTCTCAACCCTGTTTCCTTCCTAAGCAGGCACCCACAGCAACCTAAAACTGCTTGTTTCAAACAGTCTAGCAAGGATAGATTTACAGAGGCATCCCACTTTCCTCACTCAGTACTTAAATTACGTTCAATCATCCAGAAAGAAAAGAAAAGCTATTACATTCTCCCTTCTTCCTTATGAACATCCTAGTTCTACCACTAAGATCAGAGTGTTTCCCTTGTTTTAGTGTTTGATGAGTTTTTCTATGCAAGGAGCTGTTGCAAACAAACTTGAGGTTTATCTTATTAAAGTGGCATATGTCAACAAATGTCTTTTCTGGTGAATCGCCTCACTGTTTATCCTATTTTAATGATCCAACTTTGCCATTAGCTTACTCATGAGCAGGAGAATGGCTTTCAACTCTGGATAATATGCATAGGCTACCTGAAAAAAAAAAATCTGAAAATCAGACTCAAGGACTTGAAAACCCCAGGATGAAAACAGGACAGATCAAGAGGTCTTGCATCCCTGCATCTTAGACCACCACATCTTATTCCTTTCTGGTACCTATTCCACATCCATCACTGATTAAATCTGGAAAGGAGGCACCTAAAAGGCAGTAGTTGAATGGGGAATGCTTGGCCTAAGGACAATGAAGATTTAGTTTTGAAACATTGCAGTGTAGTAAGTTCTTCAAAATATGAGGCCAAAGTTGCCTCCCTGTGGAATGAAAATGTACTGTGGATGCACTGTGTATATATATAAAGTGTTGCAGACCATGTAACACCTCCTAAGCTTTAATTTTAGAAATGCCACCTCAGCACATACTGCCCAGAGGTGAGAGAGGAACAGAGTTCATCAAATCCCAACTGCTTTGGTGGCTTGGCTTGCAGCAGGTTTCCCCCTCCATCACTGCCTGCAGCAAGAAGGGCTCTGCTTGCAAGGCACAGTCTGACCTCTGAATTTGAAGCGTCTTGTTCACAAGGTCCTCACAAGGTCTTACATGCCTGACTGCTGGACTGTGGCTTCCTTGGCTTCCTCATGTCCTCAAATCCTTTGTCTTTCTCGCACATCTGAAAGCTGTTCCTTAGATACTATTCTTCCTTTTCCACAGGAAGCAAGCCAGTTGCCGTGTCAGCATCTTGGCCAGGAATCAAAGAGAATAAGGTACTTGTCAGACAACACCCGAGGCACAGGCAATTAGAATAGGGATGATATTTCAGCAAGAGTAACCCGTTCTGGCACTAAGGAAAAGTTCAGTGAGAGAGAGGGAGGGAAGGGATGGAAGGAGGGATGGAAGGAGGGATGGAAGGAGGGAGGGAAGGAGGGATGGAAGGAGGGAGGGAAGGAGGGAGGGAAGGAGGGAAGGAAGGAAGGAAGGAAGGAAGGAAGGAAGGACGGGAGGGAGAAAGGGAGGGAGGAAGGGAGGGAGGAAGAGAGGGAGGGAGGGAGGGAGGAAGGAAGGAAGGAAGGAAGGGAGGAAGAAGGGAGGGAGGAAGGAGGGAAGGAGGGAAGGAAGGAAGGAAGGAAGGAAGGAAGGAAGGAAGGAAGGAAGGAAGGAAATATTTTTTTTCTATGGCACAGGTTGAATAACAGCAGCTACTCTCTCCACCCTGTGCTTCCCAGTTCAGCCAGGAGCAAGGGTATTTTATTAGCTGTGTATTTTAGTTGCCTCATGCATTTACAACACCTGCACTAAATAAACAGGGAAAATAAACCATGGCCCATTTACTCCTCACCTTCGCTTTTCTGAATGTGAACCAGGCTGCTGGCTGCTAATCCATTGCTGCTGGAACTCTGGAGACCATGTATCTTCTTGATAGGCGGTTAACAGCTTTGCTGCTAGCATTTGCCATTTTCTTTGGCATTGTACTTGGCTGCCTTTCTTTCCATGTACTGGATCTTTCTTTATTTTTTTTAATCTCTGCACAATTACTGACTAGAATTTGCCATTATTTCACTGACTTTTTTTTTTCAGTGTCATAGAAAACTCTAAACCACACAGATACGTTGCTTTCAATGGGGCCCCAAATGCACAGCCCTCAGTAAAGTCATATCTGTATTGGTATGTCACCGGAGTACATATAAAAGAGCTATTTGTATCTCTGTGTGTAGCAGTGAGGCCCTCAAGCAGGGTTCACTTTGTGCTGTCTCTTACAGTAGTATTTAATCCTCCTCTCACATTCATCTCCTTTGTAGCACTCACTGCACACTCTTTTTCTTTCTCTCTCTTTTTTTTATTTTTTTTTTTTTGTTGATCATTCTCAGTTCCAATGTCTTGTCTCAGAGAACATTCTGTGTCTCCCAGCCTGTGTTCATACACAGTAATCTCAGTAATGAATCTTCTGGGTGCAACTGGTAAAAATGACGAGAGAGGAAGAAGGACAAATAGCTATCATCACCACCCAAGGAGAAGTGGGGTTTTCATTATATGGGCATGTCATGCCTGGTAGGACCATGTCATCCCTTTTCCCCACAGTCATTATATTTGGATGAGCCCTGAGTAGTACGAGAGTAATACTGTACACCAAATGCCTTTTTTATTCACAGGTTACCTCAGGGTCTTAGCTCGTAAAGGTAAATCAACAACAAACACAGGAACATAAAATGGATGGAATAAGAAACAGACACTTTAAAAATTGTCTTTATTTTCATTTTCAGGTTCAAGGTCAACCTTCAATAATTTGCAGATAAAATGAGAGTACAAAAGTGCTCCTGTTAGTCTAGTTTGAATTTAGGTAGATTATTCATTATTCCCAAATAAAACTAAGCTTGCTTTTTCAAACATCATTTCTGTGCAGAAGTTATTTAGCTCATTCTTTTCATAAGGCATGTAAACCAGATTTGAATTCAAACATTAAAACATTTTACACTTGGGTGTCAGAATTAAAATCACAAGTAAAAGGTTCTTAAAAAAACATGCCTGAACTGCAGTATGCACTAAGGACATTACAATGTACACATGCAGAGACATGCGCCTGTGAATATATATGTATATGAACATACCAGGAAGATCAAAAGTATCTGTTTTCTGGTTTGTATGCAGTCTCAGACATTTAGCTAACAAGAATGCATGTTTAACCCAGTATTCATATATTGCTTACACAATAATTATACTTTCCTATATTTTCAATATCATTGTTGTCACACAGTAAGATTGTGTGTCTTCCAGTCAATGTCCTACAGAAATGGTAAAATGATGAAATGCGTTAAGGAAGTATATGAGACAAAACCAAGGAATACCAAAAGATAAAATTGCACTGAGTCTTTGAGAAGATAAATTTGCCTAACAGTGTCTATTGGTAACTGTAAATTCTCTTCTTTATCCCATGTCCACTTTCTTTTGAGTGATTATACTTCTCACATGGAAGAAAATGTATTTTACATGTATATACACATCAGAGGAAAATCCTAGCTATATATGGTATTGGAATTATGGAAACATGATAAAGTAAGCTTGTTTCTGTTTAAAACCTGAACCCAGGTAAATGAGAAAAACTCACCAGATGTTAGCAAATCACTCCAGCAGAAAGCATGCTCTTTCAGTGTAGCTGTAATAATTCTCATGTGCAGCCAAGAGATATCAAACAAATTAAATTGTATCTTTTGAGGGAAAATTACATTTCAAAAATCCTGTCATATAAGAAGACAGAGATGTCTTCAGGTCCTTTATCTAAAAGTCTGCATCTTCCACATGGTTATTTTATTTCCTGTATTTGTGCTGCTTATATTTGAAAGATGCTACTCAAATAACAGACCCTGTAAATTAGACTTTTCACTCTTAGGAAGGCCACCTGGAGTGAAGACGTCCAGACAATTCTTTCAGCTTGCTTCTTCCACTAATACCACCACAGGGATCTATTTTTAGGACTTTAAACTGTCTTAAGCAGTGTGGACTAGATTCTGTCACCCTTAATTATACAGAGTGGTATATTATTTTATAAACAAATTGGTTGTTTCTACTGGTAGTTGGCTCTAGCAGAAGGAAAGTAAACAAATATAACCTTAACTATGTATAGAGGCATACTTTTAGTTTTGTTAAGGTCACTGGAAGGTTACACATCAAGAACTAAGAACCCACCTAAGACATAATGTAGTTTCTTTTCAGTGACTGCTTAACGAATAAGAACAGTAATGTGTCATGTGAGAAGAATGTATGAAGTTGCTTGTCATTAGACATGGTTTGTACCACAGAAGTTGAATCCAGCCTTTGAATGCCCTAAAGTTAAGTTTCAGGATATAGACAGGTTTAGGGGATCTTGAAGTATCTCAGGGAAGTTATCATGAGCAGAGAGAGAAGTGATACAGGGCAGTCAGACTTTACTCTACTGCTGCCACCCTGATGGGGGATGTGGTCAACATAAGCAAGGTCTGTAACACTGCTCAGATAATTTTGTACTAAGTCCATCTCCTGCTAACCACCCAATCTCATCTCATTCTCTTGTATTCAGACTCCAAAATTGTCTGTCTGCTGAATGCTGACATGCAGCTAGGGCTGTTTCATGTACCAATGCGCTATGCAGCATTGAAGGCTTGGTTCTGTTGTGTGCCCAAGCCATTGGATGCATCTGGTCAGCAAAACATTACAAAATTTCTCAGCTCATAAATCATCTCACCACCAGGATGTCTTTGTTCTTGCATCTAGATGCCCTAAATGTGGTATCCACCCAAGGCAACTCTCTGTGGAACAGTTTCTTACACAATGAAGCTTCCCTTCTGTCTTCCTTCAAAATCCCTTCTACTCTTTCATACACCAGCATCATCAATCACTTTCTATAGCTTTCCTGCATCATATGGGTTTACACTGCACTCTCTTTGCCAGTAAATCCTTTGAAACAAAAGTGAGCTATAAGTTTGGCACAGATCTGAAATGGTTCATCTTCTGTTATATGCAAATGATGCAGGATCCTGACCATGTGCTTTCAATTAGGTCAGTACATGGCCACCAACAATGGCTATCCATTTCTTAATTAATGTTGCTGAGCTGCTACAGCCACTGTTTATTGTTAGAGTGAGTCAGGCCCTTTCTGTCCTATAATGTTGCTAGCAAGTTGGCAGAAAGCCACGAGTTGGAAGGACGTGCGCAGACTGCCTTTGTCTTACCCATACAGCACTATTTTCAATATTTTTTTAGATCTTCTATGTAAATTTACAGCACCAGATCACTTACCAGGTAACACACTGACCAGCAGAAAGCTTACCAAAAATTCTTTTCTCCTTTTAAAACATCTAAAGTAAGTATTTCTTAAAGTATGCCATTGTATGCAGAAATCTCACTCTGACTCTAGATTTCAGTTTGCCGCTTTGTTGGAATAATTAATAAACAATTCCCTATTGCATGGACATGTTTTACTCCAAGGAAAGTACTAAATACTCACACACCTAGCAGCAAGTTACTGAAATGATCCTAATGATCAGGCAAATAATATGGAATAAATTAGGATTCAGTCCCACAATTTTATTTATACTTATTTGCCTAATATGTAAAAAGGACTTTTTACAGTTCATACATGGATTTTCTTCGCAGTGCCATCTGTTTTTTATGAACAACTTCTGAATAGTTATTTTAAATGGCCCTCTAAGGTTACTCATGTCTGACGGGGGAGGCGAATAAATTTAACTCTTTTATCTTCATAAACAGATTCACAGAGAATATATACTATTCCTTTTATATTAAGAAGTAATATGTTGAATTAATTCCTGGTCTTTACTACACTGAACATTTATATTCCTTCTAGCTGTGTATTTGTGATAAACATAAAGTACTATGATACAGGTAAGTATCTGCACAGCAGATCAACTGTATCTCATCAAATAAAGTTAATTTTTGGAACTGTCATTGCAATATGGTTCTAGGAATTACAGTTATTTTCATGCAATGGTAATGATAACTTTTTTCCAAATCAGTCAGGGCCTCAACATAATTAAATAACCAAATAGCCAGAACCCTACCTGCCAGCTAAGACGAGGAACTTCAAGGAATGCTGCTCAGTATGAAAGATACTGGGTTTAAGACCTAAAACCTGTCAATACAGAAAATAAATTAAAACTAATTAAAATATTGATATATGAAAAGGTTAGTATATGACTTAGCTATGTATAACCAATATATAGTTTAAAAGAGATTTAGTGGGAACCACCTTTGTGTCACTTTCTGGGTTTGATTTTTATGATAGTGAGCAGTTTAAATGAATTCCATGGGTTTACCTTTTATGACTAAAAATGCAGATTAATTTGTTCATTTCCTAGTTTCTGTACCTCTCATCATCCAGCCTCATCCTAACAGTAACGCAGAACAGGATGTACAAGGAAATAGCACAAGACTTAGTAAAACCTAATGGCACAAATTTTGTCACATGTCTGCGCAGTGCCACTGCTTTAGGCAAATGACATCCGAACATCGTACAGTGTCTGCAGCTGGCTTCTACAAGACATGCTTCTGAAGGTGCTCGGCAGCAGCAGCCTGCTTCATTCCAACCTGGAACATCTGGAGATCTTCATATCTTCAGTGACTGATGACATTTAAATTGCAGTGAAGCATTGTTAGGTTCATCCTCACTTGCACTTTCCCCCGTTAATTAGCACAATTCTTTGTTTTCCTTCTGTCGTTTTGTCTGATGGTTTTTGTAGCATTAATGGCGACTTCCTTTGTGGACATTTTCTGTGTGTCCCATTTACTCTGAAAGTTTTAGAGAGTACAGTGAGTTCCACACTGACAGCACGAAGAGTCATTGACGATTACCTCCTAATTTATGACAATAGTTCTACTTAATCAACAGAATGCCTCCAGCATTCTTTACACAGTGCTGTGATGCGGAGCAACTTTCTCATTCAGCATGGACGCAAGCTTTTATAACTGCTATAAAGGCTGTGGACGTCAGTAGGCTTTGGATCAACCCTCTTGGTTATAATCATCATCTCTGCACATGTGTATTCTAAAAGCAAATAAATCTGGTTTCAGTCCAGAAGTGGAAATTAGAGGTTCCTTTTGATGTCATTAGGAGTTGAGTGTGACTAGCCTGAGAAAGAATTTTCTCTACTTTATATTTCTTAACTGAAAAGATTGTTTCAAAATAGCACTTAGCTCTGCCTGCAAGACCCAAGTAGAATACATGCCTTTCAGAGCTTCATCAGATTATTTCCAAATATTCAAAAAAGTCATTCTGTCTGAGGCATGCCATTACACCCCTAATTTAAATTTATCCTTCTTCATCTCCTGATCTGTCTGCTGGTTGCCATAAGCAGCATACTATACTGCAAAGGACACTCAGAACCAGGCTGATGGAGACAGAGTTAAGTTAGGTGGGTTTGATTATCGCATTTCCAGTGTCTCATGTAACAAGTTGTGAGTGTAAAGAACGCCAGGTAAACTAGGCATCATTTACATGGTAACAATGCCAAGTGCAATAACGTCCGGTGAACTTCCACTGACATGAGTGGAAGGTACATATTTACCTGAGAGCAAAACTTGGTGTTTTTTTGCGGCTGTGTATTACATCAGACTTCTGCAGCCTGAATATACCTGCTCCTTTTCTATCTGCTCCCCCAGTGCTCCTGTCCACACAAGGGCTCTCCAAAGACTACACGTCATGAAAATCAGATCAGGTTATTGTCAGTCAGTGGCATAATCTGGATACCACCTTTGCTTTTGGGGGTGCCTGACCATTCTATTGCCTTCACTGGTATTAGGAATCTTTCAGCGGCAGCATCTTTTACTTCCAAGTTGTTTGGAAATTACCCTCACGAGAGGATACTAGTTTCCCAGATGCAGCATTTGTTAAACTATTTCTCTTTCAATACCACAGATTGTACCTTGTCACATAGCTGATGCTAGGGGTAAGGCAATTGGATGCTGTAGAGCTTGATGCCTGAGAAAATGAGAAACAGAGAGGTAAAGCAATTTCCTCCCTACTACCCCACAGGCTGATGGCAGAACCCAAGTCTCCTGAAAGCACCATGTGCTGCACCGCATTGTATTCTACAGCATGAAGAGATAAAAGAAAACCTGCCGTCAGAGTAAATGTTCAGATAAACAAAATAGGCGCATTCTGAGTCAGGGGGATAGTCACTCAACTCTGGGCACCTAAACTTCAGATGCCCAAACTGGAAACTTGCTCATCTTATGCTTCCCTAAACAGCCAGTGGAGAAAAAGGGATTCAGAATGGCAAACCAGAGCTGGAGCCTGACTTAGATACTACACTTCCACTGTAGGAAAATACATTTCTTTTTTCACTATAAGAAACTTAGGCAGCTTAGCTTCCTTTCTTAGACATCTGCATCAGATGCATAGAATAGTGTAAATGCCCTACTTATCATCAGAAATTTTCTTTGCACTGGGTTGCGACAGTACTGATATATTACTGAATCTATCTTAGCTAGAAAAGGGCAGGATGATGCATTCAAAGCCATAGGTTCCCCTGTCAGGAACCCACACTTCATTGAAATGTCAGCAGGATCCATGTCACTGAGGAATATTTCTGTATTATAGCAATGCAGAAGATAATAGAGTGAATATATAAAATAGACATGTACCAACATGTTATTTGTTAGCAAATGTAAGGTGAAGTTAAACCCAAATTTCCTTTTTCATTTGCTCAGTCCTCCTGTGTCTAAATTTGCCTCTCTCAAGGATGTAATTCCCAAGAGGGGACAGCTTCTTGTGGGGTGGGTGTAGCTTCCACTGCATGCCATGCTGAGAGGTCTTCCCATCTGAGAAACCAAGGAAGCAGTAAACCGTCGTTTTTTGATTGCTTTAATCTACAGTAGCTTAGTACCTGCTAAACAAACAGGGCAGCAGGTGGAAACTTGACAGATAGGCAGGTAGGCACCTAGAATAGAAGAAGCTTGGGCTTTGGTCGAGCCCAAAGCCTTGGGTGTTCATACATTATTGTTACACTGGGTGATCCTTCTACAACGTATAGAACATAGAGATGTTCTATGATTCTGTGTGGGGGAGAAGGGAGGAGGACCTGATCCAAAGCCTGCTGAAGTTATGGAAAAGATTCCCACTGGCTTTTTCAGGCTTCACATCCAGCTCTAAATGAACCAGGCAGGGTTCATGCAGTGCACATAATTTAAGCAAAATAGCAATTAAGGAAAAACCTATTGTCTTTCACGTAATCTAAACAGTTTGCACAATACATGCCACAACTGGACCGAGCTGGAAAAATATGTGTGGGGTTTTTTACTGTGACAAATGTGTGTATTACTTCAACTGCTGAATAAAACATGAATTTTGTGGCCATTCAAGCATGAGGTGTTGTCAGAGACGGTAAGCTCATTCTCACTATGGTCATGGTGCAGCCATTTTTTCTTATCCCAAGGCAATAAATACAGTTTGGCTGCAGCAAGGAAGATTGTAACGAAAATCAGTTTGACCTGGTTGAAGCTGCTGATGAGTGTCAAAGAACATAATGATATTCTTACCTCTGCAGTCCTGAAGCCGTTCTGTCTCTGCGTTGTAGCTCCCGTGTTGTGGACCATAGGGTTCACACATTGAGAACCACAATTGTTCCTCTTCTCCGTGTTCAGTGTTCCAGCTGTGGCTGATGCTGTAGTTACACCTGTCTGCACTGATTTCCCATCCTCCAGAAGACCTAGTTGGGACACATGAAATCGTCCTATTAACACAAAGGAGCAGTTTGTAACTGGCTCTGGCTTCCCCCTATTTTGCCACCTTTTTGTGATAGCACAAGTCATAGAAGGTGTGCTATAGTACTGCAGTAAGAGCAGTCTACTTCTTTTGGTCAACTTTATCCTCACACTTTTCTTTCTTTGGTTTTTCTCCTGTAGTCCACTGTCCTGTGAAACAATGGCTCAGAAAACATGGACAACTGGATAATGCGTGAAGCTTTTTGGCTTCAGGAGCCTTTTGGTCACTTGCAGATCTCCTTTGGCTTCTCCACACACACAGCTGCTGACATGACCAGGGTTTAACTAGGGACCCAGAGAGGCTCCCCTTAAATCTGTTTCTATTCTGGGAAATGAAGAGGTTAGATGTGAGCATGACAGATGAAACTGATACATATGGACATATTACTCTATTCAGGGCCTGGACCATTTATTTTCATTAGAAGTTGAGGAAAGAAATTCAGGAATAAGATATTTCATACTGTTTCAACTATCAGTAATCAAATAAATGAGTAATTTGCTTTCTGCTCTAGCTGTGTGGATAGGACATGCATCGTACAATATGATATTGGCCAGCCTAAAACAATTTTCTCATCTTATTGCATTAACAAAAATCAGTTGTCGTTTATGGTGGGTGCAGAGCGCTAAACATCTGGTTGCAATGCTGGATCTGAAATTCAAAAACAAGGAGCAAGTGGGATGCGTGACTGTAGCTGTCATTTATTTTTTTTTTTATTTATTTTGGCAAAGCTCATTTATAACAAGCTTTATGTTCAAACAGAAAAAGAAGTCAGATTTACTAACTGGCAATGCAGGTATCAAAACAGGAAGAAGCAGCAAGAAGTCACAGATCTTAAATGAAAAATAAGTATGAGGAAAACCAGCAACAGCTCATTGCTACTTGAAGTGTGCATTGTGTCATCAAAACCTTCTGCCATGAATCATGACAACTGCCCTATTTTTTCACTAGTTCAAGCTATGAATGGTTGGACAAACTAATGGTCAACACTGTACTTTGCAGGGTCCTAAGAACTCTAGAGACAGTTTGCAGTCTTTAAAGACAATGATTAGGGGGCTCTGGGGTCCCCAACATAAGAAGCAAATGGACTGTAAGAGCAAGTCCAGAGGAGGGCCATGAAGATGATCAGAGGGCTGGGGCACCTCTATGAATACAGGCTGAGAGAGTTAAGGATGTTCAGCTTGTTCTCCCTAGTGAAGGCTCTAGGGAGACCTTACAGCCTAAAGGGCTATACCTATAAAAGGAAGCCTACAAGAAAGCTGCAGAGGGACTTCTTACAAAGGCAGATAGAAATAGGACAAGGGGCAATGGGTTCAAACTGAAAAAGAGTAGATTTAGATCAGATATTAGGAAGAAGTTCTTTAGTGTGAGGATGGTGAGGCACAGTAACATGTTGGCCAGAGAAGGTGTGGATGGTCCATCCCTGGCAGTGTTCAAGGCTGGGCTTTATGGGACTTTGAGCAACCTGATTTGGTGGAAGGTGTCCCTGCCCATGGCAGGGGGGTTGGAACTGTATGATCTTTAAGGTCCCTTCCAACCCAAAACAGTCTATGATTCTATGTGGGAATTCAAGAGTAGTATTAGTATATTAAGAAGGAAGCAAACTCCTGAATTATTTCCCATAAATCTGTAAGAAAAGCTGCTTTATCTGTAGAAAGCAACATCGGCATCAGCTGGAAGTGACTGAAATCATTAAAGCTTCAACCAAATATTCAAAGTCTTGATACTGAAAATATCTAAAGTTGGTTAGGAGTCTGAAGCCAAACTAATCCCTGCATTTCCCTGAGCAGTCAGAAGATGGTGTTAGAGTTTCCAAAGATAGTTTAACTTGTAGCGGTGGTAACTAATAAAGCTAAATCATGTACTTCTTGATAGAAAAAAAAATGAGTTGTAACTTCAAAATATTAAAGTCTATTTTAAAAAAATACTTGTCTCTGGAAACTGCTTTTTGTGCTAGATATAAAACCTAATGTTTTTCTCCCATTTAAATCTACAGGCAACTTCCCATAAGACAAGAGTAAATCTCACCTCTCCTGCACCTCCCAGAAGTCTACATCTACTTGTGTTTTGGCTCTTAACTCTTCCTAACACTCCACAGTGCCAGATGAGAGGCAGAAAAAGGACTTGTTGCAGAACAGTAAGTGGCACAGATTGATGTCATAGACAAAATCAGTTGTTAGGAAAGAAGATGGAGAGGCAATTCGCCACGTGTAAGTCAGAGCTCTAAGCCAGGAGTCACACTGTAGTCTACAGCTTCACCTTACGCTGGAGTTGTGAGAACAAGCTTGATCACACCTTAGAACAGTCAAAATGCTCTAGGCATTACATACTAATTCCATTAATTGAACCTTGGACATTTCAAACATATACAAATTACAAGTTTTTCCTTCTGTGGACTCATCCTACAGAATTACTTTCCACCATGTGTCCCTTTGGCCATCTGGCCTCTAACTAAATCGTCTGGTGAAACAGCTGTCAGAGGAAAAGCCACTTTGTTGTTATGCAGTTGTTCATTTGTCAGATTGTGTTGCATGTTTTGGTCTCACACAGAACAATTTTTCTTACATCAGTCCATTTCTGGAGGCTGATGGAAAAGATCAATCCTGAAAATGGTGTATCTGGTTCATTTTTTTTTCCTCTGTTAGTCTGCAGCCCAAGCACCCTTGTTGCATCCTTCATTGCAAGGGTGAGACTTCTTTTTTTGCAATACTTGTCAGAAACAAATCAGGTATTGATATCTGAGCATTTGATAATCACGCTACTATATTTTCACATGGGTGACCTAGTGATCACCATTACTACTGGAAAAAGCAGTGCTCCTGTTCTAGTGGGCATGTTGTTGAGGATTGGAGGTCAGCCGACATGACACCTCTCTACAAAACGGGTAGGAAGGAAGACCCTGGAAACTACAGGCCTGTCAGCCTGACCTCAGTTCTGGGGAAGGTTATGGGGCAGATGATCCTAAGTGAGATCATAAAGCATGTGTGGGAAAACAGGGGCATCAGGCTCAGTCAGCACAGGTTCATGAGGGGCAGGTCCTGCTTGACCAACATGATCTCCTTCTACAATAAGATGACCTGCCTGGTTGATGAGGGAAAGAAAAGCTGTGGACATTGTGTATTTGGACTTTAGTAAAGCATTTGACATGGTCTCCCACAGCTTTCTCCTGGAGAAATTGGCTGCTTGTGGCCTGTACAGGAGGATTCTTCACTGCCTTGGAAACCGGCTGGATGGCAGAGCCCAAAGAGTGATCGTAAATGGTATCACATCTAATTGGCAACTGGTAGCTAATGGTGTCCCTCAGGGCTCATTGTTAGGACTAGTGTTGCTAAATATCTTCACTGATGATCTGGATGAGTGGATCGAGTGCACCCTCAGTAAATTTGCGGACAACACCAAGCTTGCTGTGAGTGTTGAGCTGCTGGAGGGTAGGAAGGCTCTGCAGAAGGATCTGGCCAGGCTAGGTTGGTAGGCTGTGGCCAATGCTATGAGGTTCAACAACAAGGCAAAGTGCTGGGTCCTTCATTTGGGCCACAACAACCCCATGAACACTCCAGGCTTGGGGAAGAGTGGCTCAGCAGGAAAGGAGCTGAGGGTACTGTTTGATGGAGCTGAACATGAGCAGCTTGTGCCCAGGTGGCCAAGCCAACAGCATCCAGGCCTGTATCAGCAATAGGGTAGCCAGCAGGGCCAGAGCAGTGATTGTCCCCCTGTACTCGGCACTGGTGAGGCCACACCTTGAACCCTGTGTTCAGTTCTGGGTTCCTCACTACAAGAAAGACATTGAGGTGCTGGAGCTGGTCCAGAGAAGGGCAACAAAGCTGGTGAAGGGTCTGGAAAACAAGTGTTATGAGGAACAGCTGAGGGACCTGGATTTGTTTGGTCTGGACAAGAGAAGGCTCAAGGGGGATCTTACTACTCTCTACAACTACCTGAAAGGAGGTTGCAGTGAGATGGGGGTCAGTCTTTTCTCCCAAGTAAAAAGTGATAGGGCAAGAGGTAATGGCCTTAAGCTGTGCCAGGGGAGGTTTAGATTGGGTATTATGAAAAATTTCTTCACAGAGAAGGTGCTTGGGCATTGGAACAGGCTGCTGAGGGCAGTGGTGGAACCACTGTCCCTGAAGTGTTCAAATAACATGTCGATGAGGCCACCAGAGACATAGTTTAGTGGTGGACTTGGCAGTGCTGGGGTAAAGGTTGCACTTGATGATCTTAAAGGTCTTTTCCAACCTAGATGATTCTGTGATTCTATGAAGAAGCTTTTTTATTTTATTCTGAAATGTTTGGTATTCTGAAGTTAAGAAACTATTTTAGAATTCTTTTTCATTGACAAATAGATGCTTTAGAGAGTGGGCACCAGTTTAGACTTCAGTGACTTGCTCTTTATGTATGAACAGTGAGAATGCCTGAGCAGTGGAAGTAAGAGCACAAAATTTGTTTGCAATTCATAAACTGACGCCTGTTTTATAGGCTAGCTATATAACAAAATGCTGATCGCAAAACAGAGATGATGTTAAAAAAAGATTATGAACACATGGCTACTTTTAAAATAGCAAATATATTTGCATTGCTCTCTACGGTTTGCCACAGTACACAGAAATGGAAGAGTTAACTTTCTTTTTCTGTACAACCTGGAATTTTCAAGCTAGCAAGATGGAAATACTCAGGGTCTTGTCTCACTGTCATTTAAACCTGTTGAGATATTTATATGACCCTCACACCATGGGTTCAGTAAATAACCTCCGCAGTCTTTCACTGTAGAACTTCAGTAGAAATTTAAACAAATGGGTTCAATAATGTTGCTTCCACTCCCAAGTTCTCTGCCAGGACAACCCCTGCCAAAAGTCTGTGGGCCTCTTGAGGCCAGGGGAAACAGCAGATCCCATCACAATACTCTGTCAAACACACATATTGTATTTTCAAATGAACTGGCAAGCCTAGAATATTCCTATGGCTCAGTTCCCAAAACCTGAGTTCCTCGCTGATTATCAAACACCCACCAATGTAATGGTGACCTTTCCCTCAGGAATGGTTAGCCAGTGTTTGGGGGACTGCCAGGCTGTTCCCATTGTGGGGAGGAATGGATGACAAGAGGCAGGTATTTCATTGCATGTAATCAATCAGGTTTGCTTATAAAGAACATACACGAGTTATCTCTCAGTGGACGCAGGGAGAATACCCAAGCAGCAGCCCCGTTACTCATAAAACCAAGCCTATCCTTCCAGACTGAAATATACTTAAAAGAAATTGTCTTCCCATGGCAATGCTTACTGTGACCTTCCTTTCCACTAGCTTGCTAGGCTGCACAGGAGAGCTAACTCTTGCCTTTCTTACCATGCCAGTAGAAATCCTTTAGGCTGCAGTTTGCCAAACACTTTTTTCATCAGCATCAGGGTAAAAAAGGGTTATTTTAAACTGAAGTTGATCCCTAGACTTTATTCATCACCCAGTGATGCAAGCAGTCAAACTGGCATGACGGGAGGTAGCACAGGAATCAAAACAAGCCGCGGAAAGCAGCTTAGGTTGATGTGCTACCAATGAAGCAGAACAAAACCAAACCCCACTCACTCAGGTACACTCGTTCTTCTCACTGAGTGGCCTTGCTGAGCTACCTAAATCCTTTGGAGGTATATTCACATTGCTTCCAGCTACCCCGTGTCAGGGGACATACATTTGTTTTGTCCATTTAACTCAGATTCACCAAAGATTCCTGTTGTGTTACAGCAAAAACAAGGACCCAGAGCTGTTGATCCAGAATAAGACATGATATGACTTACTAATATAAAGGGTTGTTTTTTTCCCCCTAAAATCTCTTCCACTAAAATTCTGATTATTTACACCAAATTATGGCAGTTCGAATAATCTTTTTGTGTATTTTCACGTATACTATTTGAATAGATCTTGAAAATGTAAATTTGCCAAACGTTTGTTTCTTGGTTGTTTTTTCCCCACCAAAATTCTGGCATTAAAGTACTGCCTTTTATAAACTTCCCAAAATTTGGGAAAATTTGGATATGAACAAAAATTAACTCCAAGTATTGAATTTTACAAATCAAAACTAAAAAATGGTCCCTGAGATATCAGAGTATGTGTCAGCTTTTCCACAATTTAAAAAAAAAAAGGCATTTAAGAGCAGTTTTACAATTATATCAATATGTAATTAACAGAAAGCTACCTAAAATCAGAGGCATCTCAATATAAGAATTAAGACCAGCAAGAAAGGACATATATGTCTGAAATATGTATCCTATGTAGAGAACAACAGGCATATTAAAGGTAATACGAACTCCTAGAAGAGAACATGGTGAATAGAACAAGACAATTGTCACTTCTAACACAAAGGCACTGGTATGTTTATGTTGCTCATATAAACAGTGTAAATAAAATTAACTCTCAAAGAGCTGCTGCTACTCATAATTAATACTTTATCCTAAAGTTGAATATTCAGACTGCCAGTAAGACTCCAAGTTTTTCCAGTCTTTCTGGGATAACCTCCTACTCCCTTTGCTGCAAATGTAATGAAAAATTCAGTGTGTCCAAGCAAACATCAAAATTAGGTTTTTAGAAGGAAGCATGAACACACCAATGCTTCTGTTACCTTAATTTCTAAAATTGTTTTTATTAATTAAAAATAATTATCATCATGATTCTTTGTGTTTCAGACTATTAAAATGGGTAGTATCCCAGGTAGTACACGACAATTTTGTAAAGAACAGAAGTTTTCTCCACAAGACAATCGTACACAGTAAACTGTTCTGTATCATTCAAAGGCAACTTTCAGTTCTGAAATGCCACTTTGAAATCTGATGCAAATTCACCAGTGCATTCAGAGAAGTCTGTCCATTATGTCCTTTTTTTCTCTGCTGGCTGTAGCACCTTTATGCCCTGACTTCTCTCAGCATCTTCCTTTCTGCCTCATTTACCTTCCTGGCAGGCTGCACCTCACTTCTCTAAGAGCAAGAGTCACCAAGCCCCGTCTCCCACTATGTTCTGTGAGATCTCTTTGTACGTGCTAACATGTTCTTTTGCCTACAATCCTAATGATTTTTAAATTTTGACTGAGTTTTCAGAAATTCCCCCATAACAGCGTCCCTCAGCTATGTTATAATTTAAGAGCTACATACTTAAACTTGTATTTTTGCTCACAGATTTGCAAGCTTATGTCCATTCAAAATAAAGCATGCTTAAATCATATCTTGCAACTCTTAAAAAAACCCACCATTTAAATGGGGGGGGGGGGAGGAGCAGTCTAAGAAACCTTTTAAAAGTATCATTTTAGTAAACAGGATGTTCATCACAGAGAAGTCAAAGAAAATGTAAACCGCAGAATGTAAAATTTAGATGTTAGACCTGTATTTCTCACTTCTTCTATTATAATGACAATGCTAGTGATAAAAAAACATGAGGATAAACAATGTGCAGGTGCTGCTGAATTTCTTCATACAGCCTGGTTACACCTAACAATTCAAATGATCCTTTATGCGAGTATCTCATAAAGAGGAGAGGAAATATTTATTCTTAATATTTAACTCTTTCTAACCAGATTTTAGTATGAAAATACAGATGATGTGAAGTGGGGGAAATGACATAATTAATTCAGATTGTGATAGTAAAACTGGAGTAAAAAGCAAAATAGTGTCATGGATTGACAGCTGGCACGGAGAGACTGCTGTCATGGAAAGACAGGAAAGAAGACAACTATGGGGGCAGTTTTGTGCATGACGAAATACAATGCTATGATTTCCTCAATGCTTTTTGCTAGACCTTATTTACATATTAGAAAGCTAATATGTATTTGCTAATGATTAAGAATGAGAGAAACAGAACAGATAACAAAATTGAGAGATAGCCCTTAACTATCAGGGCTGTAGGAAACTTCTCAAACCACATTTAGCACAAAGGTAGGTCTGCCTGCATCTGTTTGCATAGATCTCATCAGAAGAACAGTATCTTGGTCAGATTCAAGATGAACTGAAGGTTTCTGTGACTAACAAAAATCAGCAATGCTGTGATAGCCAATGCTGTCAATAAATTTGGGAGAGGTATGAAGCCTCATAGTACAGAGGCAAAGTTAATCTTAGACAAAAGAATTAGGCCTTTGTGGAGAAAATTATTCCACATGTGCTTGCCACAATATTCTCCTACCAGATTTTAAAGCAGCAGGTAGTGGCCAAAGTTGGATTGAATTCTGACCCAAATATGCTATTTATCTGACCCAGTACTGTGGACCCTGTACTGTCACATTGGATAATAAGCACATATTTGTTTAAATGGGTAGCTGTTGATTAATATGCTAAATTTCTATCTTTGGAATTGACTGCAAACAAACTAGTAAGGCTCAATTTTCTGGTTCAGCCACACCCTTTTTTATTTATTGTGGCTGTTATTGCATGCATAATGCATAAGATGCTGTTTTAGCAAATGCCTGCATAATGAGATACTGCACCGTAGAAATGGACTCTGAGATAACTCAAAACAAAGACGAATGGAAGCAACATGCAGTTACTTCCACAGGAAATCTGTATTTGTTACCATCATACTTCCACAGGAAATTTGTATTTGTTACCATCACTGAGTTTCTTGCGTTTATTGCTACAGAGAGATAATAAGCATAGAAAGCACTGAAATACCTGTTTTCATTATTTGAAACTTTTCATGTTTGGGAAAGCTACAAATTGCAGGCCTGAGCGCTGGCATGTACTTCTGCTGCAGAGATAACACACAGCGTGGATCCTAGCGAAAAATTAATGGAGTGGAGGTTGTGACTAAAGTCAAGTTTAAGACATTTCCTACAAAGCAGTAGCCTCAGGGATGAGGCCAGATGCTCAGGAAATCTGCAATAGCTCTTTTTCTCTAACAAGAAAGCATTTAGAAACATTCAGGTGTAGCAAAGAGTGGGTTTGAAAGCCAGGACAAAGGATCCAGAAGATCTGCATAGGGAGGACCTGCAGAATGTCAGCAGGTAAATGTCATCAGAAACAATGTTTTGTATTTTTGAATAGGTAGGTACAACAACTCCATAAATTTGTGGCCTGGACATTCAGAGAATCCAGAATGATTTATTTGAACTCTAATGTGATATGAATTTTAGACAGTGAAGCAAAGCAAACTAAACATATTTGCATCTCCTATACATTTGTATCAGCCATCGAAACTCCGTGGAGTCTCTCTTTAGAGGTTTGTCGTGGTTCAAGCCCAGCCGGCAAC
>NW_009945180.1:20841-25460 GCF_000696875.1 Nestor notabilis | reverse complement strand
GCTGGGTTCTTCCACTGCTCTCGCACCACCATAGCACCTCTCCTGCCCTGGCTTTCCTTTGTCAGGCTGCAAGGGATGTTTTTTCAAGCTAAACTGAAGGATGTGTTAGCCTGCTGCTGGCTATGCTTGTGCATTGAGTATGATGCTTGTGAGCATCAGTTCTGAAAGATTTAGAAAAAGAAAATACAATCTAAACTAGGCTAAAATTAATCAAACTAAGCTAAACTAAATTAAGATAAATAACTTTATACATAAATAAAATACTCTTTCCATCTGTAACCTTTCTGATTTGTGTCTTTGAGTATTTTTGATGCTGAAAACCCCTTGGCATTTCAGGTAAATAATGGTCTTATCATTATACAATTCATTGTGAGTGCAGGGAATGGAATAGAATAGGACAGAAGAGAATGGAACGGAACAGAATAGAGTAGAACAGAACAGCTATGATATGTCACGCATACAGTTCTGCATGACAAGCTCTGACATAGGTCTGAGGGGCTATCTGCAGTGCAGGTCCCAAGGGAGGCCGGTCCCAGGCACTGAGCCTTATGAACACCCTCTGGACCCTGACAGAAGTAGACCTGCACTCCTCTTCTTCTCTCTAGACATGTATGGGGTGCGACTGGAGAGAGAGTATTGGGCCAAATGGACTCCTGATGGAGCGTTGTTGGTCTCAGGTGCTTGTGTTTTGTTATGTTTCTCCAAAAGAAACAACTCAAGTATTTTTAAAAAACAGTATTTGGGGCAGGGGTGGGGTTGGGAGTGGGTGGAAATCACAGGAAATGAGCGTCGCCTATAATTTGAAACAGCTGGTCTTTGAAACCTAGCAGTTCATATTGATGCCTCCAGCTCTTATAACAGCCTCAGTAAAACTGCCAAGCCAGTGGATCCAAGGCAGAAGAAAATAAAAAATCTCTTGATTTGTGTTTTTAATCTTAATTTAGTAAAAATGACCTACATTAAAAAAAAAATTAAATCTACTAGAAAATAACTCTTGGTTTACATACAAAATGGAAAGTTAAAATAACTGAGCCATAGGCCTTTCATAGAAAATGAGTATTAACTATAGTTGCTGTTTACATTAATTAATTTGTTGTTGGTTTCCATAAATATTTTTTTGCACAAATAAGCACTAACACTTCCCCAAAGGTAAAGCAGGCTTACATTTAATTTATGTGAACAATTTCATATATCCCCTTTAGGACTTCACAATCTTTATGCTAAACTTGTACAAATGTCTGTAATTACTGCAGCAGGACAAGTGAGGGATTCTGAACTATGAAAGAGCCTAATGAGAAATAAGCCACTTTATACTAGAAATATTAGAAGTAAAATGAGCTGATTAAAAAAAATTATTAAAAGTAATTGTGTTAGAATTCTGCTGCTTGCTTATTTTAATTAAGCTTTTGGAGGAATCACTAAAAGACTATTAATTAGGAAGCTCTCCTTTTTTATTTAATCAGAGTGCTCTTCTAAATTGCTACAGGGTTTGTGGAAAGGAAAGTCTTGTTTTTAAAAATCTGACAAATAAGTAATACAATACAAGAAACAGCTAATATAACTTGAATGATAAATAGACTTATAATAATGTACCTCCAAAGATTATACTTTTGAGACTCTGTAGAGAAATCCATGCTCTTAGGAAGGTTAAAGCTTTGGAATAGCATCAAGGCAGCTGTAACTTACATTGCTGATAATGTTCAAAGAAGCTTGTGGGTATATTTAAAAGAGAACCAAAGCAAAATCTCTGTGAAATTTCTCCTAATAAAGTGCAAAAATTCACCTCTAGTAAATATACATGTATATACACACACATCTCAATTCAGCCAGACAAGGACTAGCATAGTGCAGAAAGCTCCAAAAGCTCAGTAATTATCTGGCATCGTTTTTTGCAGAGCAGAGAACAGAAATTGACTCAATGCACCAGCCTAATTCTGATGATCCAGTTGAAATCAATTAACTTGTAATTAACTATGAAGCTGTTCTCAGTGCTCTGCTACTCTACTTTTTGTGTTATTGGGAAAGCTGCTGATGTTTGAGGACTGCTACAATGCAGGCTTTCATTTACATCTGCTTACTGACATGCTGAAAATAGGCATACTTCTCATTAGCCTGGAAAGAGAAGTTGTATTTTGATGGCATAAGGTTTAGATTTTTAAGTTAGATCTAAAGAACACCTTACCTCTGTGTCTTGGGCCATGTAAGCACTCTCATTTTTTAAATTTGTGGTGTTGCCAATGGGCTGATGTGAGGCTATGTTATTTTGCAAAACTTGATTTTCTTTGTAACTGGAAGTTCATTTATTGGTCATTGTTATGCTAAAAACAGGGATATCAGTGAATGCTTTGGAAAACCTGGTTATTTCCCCTTGTGTGCTATTCCCAAAGGGTTTTTTTTGAAGAGGGGGAGTATTTTTCTAAAACTGTGCCCATACACTTCCAAGGTAACCATCAAAAGTGTAAGTACAAAGTCAATATCTGCAGTGCAAAACATCTTTGAGGGTAAGAAGATGTACTGCTTACTGGATGGGCAGAAGTGAGCTACAGGATATATAACCCAACCACGGAGAGCATCAGTCACTTGGTTATGCAGGTATGTGGTCCCTAACTGGTGATGGTCCCTAATTAATACAAAGCTACTGGTCATTACTTCCCAGTGCTTATCATTAACAATGTTTCTTTTGCTGTGTTTTTCATTGGTAGTTGTCAAAGTGTTTCAAAGGATATAATTGAAAGGATATAATTCAAATGATATAATTCTGCAGATGTGGAAACTGAGGCACAAAGACATGGCTTCCACAGTCACCTAGGAAGCCAGTGGCACAAAATGGGTGATCCCAGTAGCCTCAGTCCCAGTATTTTATTTCAGTGCTGTTTAGTCCTTGCAATCTAGCAAATTACCCACTTCTTCCTTATTAAGATCCAGCTACTGCCTTCATTTTCTTATCAAAAAGCTGGAAGCACTTTCCACTCTTCAACTGCCTGTGCTGCTGGTTGGAGCATGGCTGTGAAGTCTATGCACTTAATGCCTCTGGGCTTGGTCCTAGCAATAGAGTTAATGAAAAAGCCCTCTAAAGGAACTGGCTGCAGCTTTTGGCAGCTGATGGGAAGGCAGGAGCCTTGGGATCTGCTGCTGATGGAGCCTGGACCAGGAGCAGCTGTGGGTGGCAGACACTTGGGGAGACTGCTGCTAAGACCCTTTTGCTAGTCTTTGTGGGCTGCAGCAGACTGGTGAGGTGGCTCAATCAAGCACCCATGCAAAGGTGTATGTAGACTATGGAGATGTGCTGTGAAAGGTAGGAGGCTGGGAGAAGGTGAGTTATAGGACTGAGGGCTTTGTAGAGAGTAGGGATGAACTCTTCAAAATGGAAAGGAATTTTAACAGTTACTCTAATTGGGGCTTGTATAGCTAGCTGAAGGGATTAATGACAGGATGTAATAGCTGTAATCTTTGGATTAAAGCTATATGGATTTGCTAGGTTTGAGATAGGTCATGGTTTGGAAGAGTTACCATGTTGGCTGTCATTTGATATGCATGCAGTTAATGCTATGGTCTGCACCCAGACCTCTGCAGGCAGCCAGCTCTATGTGTCATAGCACATGCCTCGTGGAGGTCAGGGTCTCTCCTCTGTCTTCTACAACTCTACAAGCAAAGTAGAGCAGTTGGAAGTACCCGGAGGGAGAAGAACCCTTCTGTCCTTCTGTTTTTCCTGGGGTGACTCCAGTTAAGGAGACATTTTAGAAAAGCAAACTATTTGTCTGTGATTCAGGATGGGTTTGTAGGCTGCTACTATGGTAAACACAGTCAGTATTCCTGTGGCATATTCTTCTGAGTGTATGACGCTGGTTCACCAAAGAGGATTAACATATAGACCTGAAAGGGTTTATGGACTCTACTACTGTCTTTTCTAAACTGCTTTGCTTCTCTTGTATCTGGTTCTTGCCTAACAGAGGATCATAGAAATATTGCCTGGGAGGCACCCTGGGAATGGTTTTGTCCAAGCTCCCCTTCAGAGGGCTATCACCTCCATAATAGATCAGATCAGCTATGATTTTGTCTAATTGAGCTGTGAAAACCTTAAAGAATAGAGATTACAAAACATGGCAAAGTATATAAAAAAAGACTGTTGGCCTCACAGGATCACTCCTGGAAATTGTGTGCCATAGGGGGTTTCATTTAGATTACAAAATAGAGTCATGGGTTTTGAAGGATCACAGCAGCAGACATCACAGATGTTACTGTTTTTGCCTGTGCTGCCCCTTCTAGATGTGGTACAAACCGTATCTCTGTGGTAGTTCTGACTTTCTCCATCTATTCTGACTAATGGATTTGGTAATTAATTGTCACTAATTCATGACTAAACTCATTGCAGATTATGTTGTATGATGCTGCATAAGTAGTAATAAACACATCAGGTTCTGCATGCCCAGAGCAGGGCAAACTAACCATAACTGCAACGTAGGTGTCACCAGCAAAGACTGCCAATCCTAGAAAAACCCTACTTGGACAGGCTGGGAGTGTATCTAAACTGATTTGATAGGAGCTGACTGTCACAGACTGATTCTTGTTTTCTGACTTTGAGTAATGTAAACTGAGTCTGCTTAAAGTCTCCATGGTGG
>NW_009945180.1:0-20810 GCF_000696875.1 Nestor notabilis | reverse complement strand
GCTAATTCCGGCTGACACCTGTCTCTGTGTGAGTTGTCACACGCCGTTCTGGCAAGAGCAATTCATGCTGCAGCAAAGAGAGCGTTAGAGAGTCCCTAATGTGAATTAAGTACTAGCACAGCATGGATGGAAGAATGATTTATGCTTACAGTACTGAATATGCTGATTAACTTACACTGATTAAATTCTTCACTGGTATATAAGGTCTGCTACTTGCTCTACACTAAGGAGTTGGAAACCCTTTTTCAGTACTATGGACCTCATTTCCATTTCAAATCCTGAAAACAATGCTGTTATTCTGCAAGACTGCCACTGTGTAGTAATTGCAACCACCTAGAGAGGTCCTGTCACTACCACTGTCCCATTTTATTCACCCTTCTAGATATAGCAAAGCTGTCTTTCATATCCCACCCACAGCTTGATTATAAAGTGACCAAACAAAATGTGGTTTGTGATGGAGTTGGTTTATGGCTGTATTTGCATTCGGATACATTAGGTGAACATAACTAACATGTTCACCCATATTTCATGGCTGTGACTATTACCACATAGGTAGAATGAGATAAGACTGGTAAACTGATGACTTTGATTATTGGTAAGCTTGTATGTTGTACTCAGTTGACCACTGTGTACAGAAAACTAGAAATACGAAACTGTAGATCCAGGCTTCGTGTTTAAGATAGAATGAAAACTGGTTAATTTTGCTGAAATGGGCTCATGCATTTTTATTTCAATTTATCCTCTCTTTCTAAGCAGAACAGAAGGTATTTCTTAACCCTCTCTGAGAAATACATTCCCTACTGAATGTAGGAGAGGACCAAACATTACGTTCAAACTAAAAGATATTGGCATATCTTTGGACATAAATTTTAGCTGTGCTTTAAGTACAGCGCAACACTGGTAGTTTTCATGTACTAGGTATAGCTCCATTTATACATCTCTGTTTCTCTGAGAGAAAACAATGGGTAATTATTACTAAGCATATACAATAATTACATGCTTAGGTGCCTTATAAGCTATGTGGAAAATACAGGACTTTGATGGACAAATTCTGGTGAATCATAGGTCTTCCACATTCCCACAAGAGAAAGGAAACTTTTCAAGTACTCACTTTATTCTAAACTTTGACCCATTTTCAATATTGAAATTAAACAACAACCAAAACCCCCCCCCCAAAAAAACCCCACCCAAAAAAACCCCAAACCCCACAACAAAACAAAACCTAAAACCAAACCCCTCAGAAAACTAACCCTAAAAATCCATCTCATTAAACGTATCTGAATTCTGATGTGAAATACTTGGAAAAGACTTACGCTGATCTCTTTCATAGCTTCATTTTATCACATAGTCAATGCTTAGTTAAGGAATATGCAGTTATTTGGCAGCTAGAAACTTGTGGCATTCACAGCCTGGTTTACATGTGCAGGTTTACAGGTTTACACAGCCTGAACTCCATGTGCAGTTGCTGTAATGTACCAGAAAAATTCTGTTTTGAGGTCCAAACTCATTGTTGACTTAAATGACCACAGACCTGTTTGGGTACCTGCAATTAACATTCTTTTTACCAGCAATTAATTTAGCCTTGCAAACACTGAAAAATCTTCAGGATCACAAACTTTATTTTAAGGTAAAAATGTAGCAAACCTGCACATCCCAGTTGAACATCCTTCTTTGACCTGCTTTGGTTCTGTCCCTCTGTTCTTCTTAGTCACTGTAATGGAAGCAGTGCTGCTCTGGAGTAATAAATTATAAATGCTGTGCTTCAGCCTGCATATTGGGATATGACTGAAGAGATAATTTATCATAGTTTTCACAGATGACTATGGAACAAATAACTGGCAGTGGCTCAAAATAACACATTTTTTCACAAACTTCTGAGTGCAGTGGAAAGATAATGCCAAGCACCCTCTCTTTGATGGCCAAGGTAAGAACATAGCAATAAAAGTTATGGCTGTGTGAATAGAGCTGCTCTGTCTAGGTAGGAATGGGGGATAGCTGAAAGACACAGACAGAAAAGTGGACACCTGCCAAAGAGAGCAGCCTGCAGAGCATTAGCAGGTAAGGTTCCCTAGGTAACACCCAAAAAGCCTGTTTGTTCGCTAGTCTTGCATCTCCAAATGATGTTCCTATTGACAGAACAGTGGGGTGGGGAGGAGGAGGCTGGCTACTCAATGCTAGCCTGGGCTGCAGGCTTTTGCAGGAAACACAGAGGTTGCGAAGCTGCTGGGAAAATGTATTTAATACTCAGATTTTTCAAGCCTGCGGTCTAATCTGAGAGCAGAGAAGCCAGATTAAAGAGCAAAAGGATGATGCTTGGGTGATGTGCTCTGAGACAGGAAAAGAGGACAAAAGAAATGGGAAAACCTGTAAATGTGGTAGACCCAGTCCTGCAAGTCAAACCTGGGGTGGGTTACGTGATTCTTCAGGAAACAGTGGGGCTCTGCCTGCTTCTTCCAGCCACAAATGGGATTTCACTTGCCAAGGGGCTGTGCCACACTGTGGGGTCTCCTGAACTGAAGTTGCCCGTGCGTCTGCTCTCAACGCATCTCTGCTTTTGTTAACCGATTCTCAATATGCCAGTGGCAATGAGTTGGTTAAAATAAACCAGTGATTTAATTCTTGATTTAACTTCCAACTTAGTCCAGCAAAGTTTTCAATATTACAAGGACAAGTCCTGTTATGCAAGGCAAAATAAGCTTTAGCCTGAACATTAGTCTAGCCACAGTGAGTTACCATATAAAGGCATAGTTCTTAAATGTACCCAGCTCTTCCACTTGATTCATGTTTCAGCACAGGATCACACTATAGATTCAACAAACATAGATCATTTTAAATTGACAGCTATGTACAATACTATGATACAATGTTATTACAAAACTTAAGAAATAAACCTCTGAATTTTGAAAACACAATACTGCACATTCCCAGTTTTAAAGCAAAAGTAACATGAAACTACGTATTCTACAGCTTGGACATAAAGAATATTGAGTGCAAGCAGCTGACAACAGAATTCAAACCCAGATATTTACTAAAGGATGAGCTGAAATGTGTCTGATAAAGCACTCTGGAAAACCTCTGCTGCTTTAATAAAATGAACTGGGGCCCTGGATCTCTGAAAGTTGATGGATGCATCTGTGTGTGTGAGAGGACTGCAAGACTACTTATGTGCTTCAGCTTAATTGCACATAAGCATCATGTAGAACCAGACACTGTTTATATGGCCATATGCTTGCTAAAATACATACTTCCCCCCCCTCCCCCCTTTTTTTTTCCCCCTGTAACCAATTTCCCTGGCTTTAAATGATTGAGAATAAGAATACTTTTGTCTGATCTGGGTCTTGGGTCTGGTCCTACATAAATCGTCAGTGGGTGATGAGAAGAGGGAGTTAACAAGCTTCCACCTGTGATCATACAGACACTGCTTAATTTATACCCTTACTTTAGTTGAGGCACTGCTATTTTTAATATTTCTCTGAGGGCTAAACACTGAGGTCCTTTCTTGGGCCACACTCAGATGTCGTTCCAAGTGGAGTTTTGCCTAAGAGCAGGTTGAAAGATTTGGTTTCCAGGACAGCAGATGAGAGGTCTGACCCTTTCATGCCACCATACACAGAACTGGCCCCCAGCCCTGTGAGCGCCCAGCGTGAGGCACAAGCTGAGGGGTCCCAAGTCTCCAGGGAAGCTCTCTGGGTCTTGGCGAGGGAACAAAAGGCTGCACGAAGAGAAGCAGTGAGTCTTGTTGGGCAGACATGACTACGGTGGTGTTTTGGCGATGCAGAACCTGGCTTCTGAGAAGCTGGCAGAGCTCTGAGGACACATGAGTGGTTTGCTGGGTCTCTGTTATTTCTTCTGCCTTGCTGTGACACCTGCAGGAGGAGGGAAAATGCAAACTGTTTGTAACTGTAAGACAAAAGCAGTTATGTTTTTGCATGTGCGGTATCTAATGGTCAGGGAACCAAATTCAGGTTCCTCAGGTAACCTAAAAAAAAGGTAGAGCTAAATGTTTATGTTCTTAATAAAAACTTCATGCTTCCAGAACTGATTCTGATGTTCAAGAGTCTGGGCAACTTTGCTTTTAAGCTGGGTGCTAGTTCAGCCCAACAACATGAGTCTTGTGTTTTCCAAGCAGAATACTGGAATATGCTTCTAGGTATTGCTGAACTTACTGAATCTAGAGGATTTAGCAGGACTGTCAGAAGGATGGGGCTGCACACTGTCATTTTTAAGAGCCTGTCTCACTCATAACCAAAGCAAATACCATTTCTAATGACAGACATGAAGTCAAAGGCCATACAGGAAGATGAGCATTAGCTTGGCTGTATTACCATGGTCTGTAAGAAAACTGCTCACAGACAATGCTGAGTCTACAGAAGTGGATGAGAAGCATCTGTTCTCTAGTATTAAAAGAAATAATTTAAAAGAAAAAAAAGGAAGACCTTGATCCTCAAACTCTGACGCGTCTTTGTGGGAGGAGGCTGATGTCTTACTGTGCCATGTACTTGTCATAGTGTCTGGCAGGCAGCGCTATGTCCCTCTCCTGTCCTCTGCCTCCCTCGTCACCAGGCTGTGGTCTTCAAGCACTGGCCTATGCTCCCAGTTTGGTTTGTCCTTTTCTTTCACAGGGAATAAATCAAGTAGATTTATGAGCAGGGAAACTGTCAAAGCCTGGTTGCTTATGGACTTGTGCTTTCAAGACTTTTGTTTCCCCTAACCTTTCCAAGTGACATAAAGATGGGAGGAGAGGAAAAAGGGAGCTGCACAGACAGACATGAACATTTGTCTGTAGCAATTATCTGGGGTTTAAGGCAAGGGAATTCAAAGAGCACTTCCCCTGAGTTCAGGCATTTGTGCAGTCCCTCTTCTGTTTAACTGTCAGCTTTTGTTAAATGGTCTTTCTTCAAGCTCTTTCAGATTTGTCAGGAAATGTGTTCAGATGTTAACAGGGCACACACAAACACAGTGTGACACATGATGCCACAGGAAAACCAGCTAAACCATTTTTTTCAGGAATATGGAGATAATGTGGGATACCACTCTTTGGGTGTATTGAAGAACATTAATATCAATACAGAAACTGCTGCACAAGATATAGTCAAAGTGATGCAAGAGCTCAGTAGCTGATTATAACAGTCTTTTACTGCTCTGAAATACTATTTCACAGAGCCACAGGCTGTTCTTGTCTTTACTCTGTTGCTGTTACAGAAGCTTTAAAAACTGATAAGCTCAATCTGCACAAGAAGCAAGAAGATTCCTAAGACTTCACTGAGACTCAGCAACTTCCACATCCAGCAAATCCACCAGACAGAAATATCCTGTGCCAAAAGAGAACTGGTGCTGTGACCTGACCAGACCATGTATGCTTGGAACAGAAAAAGAAAATAAAAAAATAAATTATGTGGAACATCCCAGGAAAAAATATTGATGGTGAGCACTCTAGGCTTGCTAAGAGGGACAGACTTGAGCTTCATTTGGGTAAGGAAGCTGGAGAATAAGAAAAGCAAACAGGTTTTTGTTTCAGCTAACCTTCCAATGGGAGGAGAGGAACAAAGGAATTGCAGGTTTCAAGGTGCAGCTCATTGCTGCCCTCCTGGCACCAAAGCACAGGCAGGTGCTGCCAGCACAATGCAACTCCACCAGGCACTGCATTTCGAGGATGCATTCGAACTCCTGCCTGCCTCAGTCACTTTATAACCATACTGTTTGTCCATGTGTTCCTCTGTGTTGCTTTCCTGTGTCTGCTGAAGAGAATGCAGAGCTGTCTGTGTCTGGTTTTTCCCTCAATTGGGACTGTTTTCAGGCCTGCATGTTGGAATCTGTGCTTAAAAAATACATAATCTGAGTTATGCTTAACTCACAGTTTCAGCTGCCCTCCCTGAGCACAGTCCTGACATACTTCTTCCTTATGCTTCACTGCTATGATTTTCTGCTCTTGCAGTAAATCTTCCTTAGGACTTTTAAACCAACAGAACTACTTCCCTTTTCCACTTGATATAATCCTGCGATGCATCACAGATAGGGCCAAGAGGAGGGCAGGAGTAGTCAGGACTGTTACTACTTAATTTGTATCTCATTTTCTCTTGCTATCAATGATGCTCCAGGTGCAGGAACAAAAGCAACCCTGTGTAGAAATCCTGCAGAGATTCCTAACTTCTGCCACCCCAAGGGCTGGGGCCATTGGGCTGTGTGGGAACAGGGCTCCCAGCTGGCCCCCCAGCCCCAGGCACTGGGGATGCTGGAGAATAAATACATTCCTTTTAAATACATTCCTTTCAGGAAAGGAGACAGAGGGAGATTTGACATTATTGATTCAGCTCATAAGAGATGCTCATCAGCATGGAAAGGACAACGCATAACTATGCAATTTCAGTACAGTGGGTATTTAGATTGTTTTTTTTTCCTTGCTTTTCTTTCCACTTGCCGTAAAAACAGGCAAAATTTTGTAAACTAAAATCTCATCCTGAAACTCCACAAGTTTTCTTTTGAGAGTTGAGAGGCAACATACAGTTGCCACTGTATGTTGCCAGCATCAGTAAAGGATGCAGCGAACTTGGTATGCCGTTTCACTAGAAATTTGGTTAGCTGTATTATTTTTTTGGTAACAAAAGCCAAATGACTTACTCCTACCTCCATCCCAGAAAGCTGCATGAATGCACATAAGAAGTATGCATGGTCTGTTTGCTCCAATGGCCTAATTTGTGTGCAGCTCTAGAACTGAATTTGGCTTTGAGACGGAGTTGGTGTCTTGCCTCAACCAGTACTTCCCCCGGGTTCAGTGTTCTATTCCCTTTTCCAGATACCTATATTTAACTGGTGCTATAGGAAGTAACTACCTGCAAGTAAACCAAACATTGTACTTTGCAGGAGCTAGGTACTGAAATTGCATTTTTACAATTTTTGAGAAAATAATGTTATCAAAGCAAGGACTTTCTTTCTCACATGAAGATGGATTCATTTGGTTAGAATAATGACTTTTAATTATCTGCAGGGAAAGGTTTGGTTGCTGCTGACACAGAGGACAGACATGTGGGGCTGTGACCCTGTGTCGAGGGGAGATTAGCACTGACTCCACTCAACGCAAGATCAACACCCTGGAGAGTAAAAATCAGAGCAACAAATTTATTTTACATGTATTTGTGATTAGACACAAAAACAAAAAGCTTAGCTGATATGCTGAATACTGATTAGGTCTGTAAAATCCCAATGCTGTGGTTAGTTCACGTAAAAACACTTTTGCGAGTTTACATACCTCATTGTACCACACAATCTTTTTTTGTTTTATTATCTCCAGTATCAGTCTCAACCTCTGCTTTTAAACAAAAGAGAGACACTAAATACATCTGATCATAGCACAGCAAATACAACAACAGGGAACTTTTTATGATGAAAACGTTGTCTAGTAGCAGAGAGTTTCCTAAGATGCCATCCCTGGATGCCCAGGGAATCCTGTGGCTTTTGGGGGAGTCAATTCCTTAAGCCAGAAAGACTCATTTCAGATGTCAGGAAAACCACTACATGGTCCCATGCTGGGAGGATGGGCTGCTCCCATTGCTGCAGCTCCTCCTGCTGCCTTATGGAAAACAAGTTTGGGAACCACTGCTCAATGGAAACCACTTCTGGTTTGTGAAAGCGGCACGTTTAGAATGTAAATAAATACAGCTCCAGGGCATATTGGCACTATAAGGTAAGTCCCTCAGTGGTAGATGCTCATCTTTCTGAGCAGTGAAAGCATCTTTCTGAGCATCTTTCCTTTTTCCTCCACTTTCTTTGAAAGGAAAAACATCAAACATTGATAAAAAGTGACTTCCACCACTTTCCTGCCCATTTGTTTGACCCCAGGATCTTGCAGAAAACAGGCTTTGGACAGTATATTGTGTCTTTCTAAAGGCTGACAGACCCATGTGTCCTCCCTGTGAGACACCTCTAATTTGGGATTCAAATACCCACCCAAAGGTGGCTTCAGCTCAGTAGACTTTGAGGGACTTGGACGCACCTCCCAGGTTTGGGACCACCAGTGGACGTCTCCCATGAGGCAGAGAGCTGGGTGGCTCCATGCCTTCTGTGTCTGAGCTCTCCTGGCACCAGTGGGACAACCTAGTGCAAGGGATTGATTTGGCTGGCCAAATATGATCCTTCACAGCAGTGTCAGCAAGATCACTTTAATTGTTGACTTTCTCCCCTCTCCCTGCAGTGACGATTTGAGGGCTTGAGCTTCAGGATCCACCTAAAGTCCCTCTGTGGCAGGCTGTCAAGTGACTGCTCACAAACTGTTGTTGCAAGGAGGCTTTAGGAGAGGAAAAAACAAACAACCCCATGGAACACTGACGTTGCTGCCTTTATGTGTTTGTAAGTAGTTTGGAGGGGGTGACGGCTGATTAAGTACGCAGTATTAACTGCTCTTAATCACTGCTCTGGAGCCTAATGGGGCTCTTGTTTGCACATAACTGTGCCTTGTAGCTGTCTTTAGCACACTTGACAGATGTGCTTATTGCCATCTTTACTGCGTATGTGTAATGGGCTTTTTAATTATTGATTCATCATTACCCTTTTATAAACTACTTGTAAATGTCAAGAGAATGAACTATGCTTGTGTTTTTCTTTTTCAATCTCTTTCAGGTTTAAAAAAATCACAGCTCCATGAAACAGTGTGGCTCTAGGGGCAGGGGGCATTTGACCTCGATGTGGGGAGGAACAGATATATACAAATATAGGAGGAAGCTTCCTCAGTTTATCAGTCCCCAAGGGCTATATAATAAATAGGCTACCTGAGTAGCTTTTGCTGTGCCTCTTCTTCTTCCTCCTTTTCCCAGATGACCTCTGCTTTTCCCTGTCGGCGTGAGTTTGCTCTGGAGTAAGTGTTGCTGAACAAGAGGAGTCAGTGGCTGGCTCCTCTGAGAAGGACTTCTCTTGAGAGGTGTCCAACAGCGAGTCTGCACCAGGGTCTTCATTTTCCTTTGCCATCTCTTTTGACTCTGCTTGATGAGCCTCATGGAGAGCAGACTGAGTACTGCCAGGGTCGACCCTGCTCTTGCTCAGCTGGGTTTCTGGCTCCTGCGCGAGCCCATAGCTCTCCAAGCCATCAGCTGGGCATTCCTTGTCCTGGCCTTCTGAGATGGCCCCGCTGGTCCATCTGAGTTGGTCTCTCAGGGTAGTGGCCGAACTACTGCTCACAAATGTTATCCCTGTGCCCATGTTAGCAGTAGAGAAAGCAGTGGAACAGCTCTTTGTGCTTGGCTGGAGGCTTGCCCAGCTGTCTGCCTGCTCCATCCCAGTGCCTGGCATGGGCTGACCGGCGCTGTCAGCTTCCACCAAGCTTACTGAGGGGCTTTCTGTCTGGGTCTCTGGTGGCAAATCTCCTTCAGCATTGTTTTTAGAGAACACCTGGTTTGAAGCTGAAGCATCTGTAACATCTCCACCCACCTCCATCAGGGCAGTGTTTGATGGGGAAGTGCTTTCTGAGGGATGACCATCGTTGTTTTGCTTGGTCTTATCATCCATCTGCTCTCCGGCTGCTTGTGGATCCTTAATGCTGTTTCCTTTGAATGAGAAATGTGCAGTCAATCAGCCACAGCTGCAGAGTTGCATCTGGGATCAACCAAGGTGTTCCTGCCACTGGGAGAGCTTACGAGCTAGCAGCTGCCTGGGGAGGGTGCACTGATCCTAAAGAAGCTATGCAAAGGCAGAACCATTTTATCGTCCCTGTACCTCCACTTCTTATACCCCATGTGGCTACCCCAGCTAGACTACAAGGCTCCAGCTCAGCAAAGCCCCTGCTCTGTTTTCAGCAGGTATTTCTGTGCCTTTGCTGCCAACCAGATGATATCCATGGAAGTCCCTGGACTCCCAAGGATGCCTGAAAGCCTATGGCAGGAAGAGGGAACCCACCTGCAAGGTGCCTGAACCAGGGGGGCTGCTGGCTTGGATGCATGAGTACTTCAAAACTGCCCATCAGCCAGCCTAATCCTGCCCTTTCAGAGGAGGTTTAGAAGAGCCACAGCACACAGCTCAGGCTCTATGGCAGGCCCAACGTCCTTAGACTTACCTAATGTGCATTGACACCAAGGTCAAAAGACCAAAGAAAAGCTAAACCCATGGGCTGTCTCTTAATAAGCACATAAGGACTTAGGTCCTTTTGCAATTAAGAGTTTTTTAATCTGCTTTTTAAGGGCTTCTTTGGGATCCCAAACATAGACTAAGATAGGGTACAGCAGGCTCCAAGGCAGTGACAAGGTGTGCTACCGAGACTTGATAGCACAGAGGGGACTTGTGTGGGGATGACAGCAGTGCCCCATCAACATGGTTGTGTGGCTAACCTGCAGGCCGTGCCTCTTAGAGGGTTTATCAGGATGGGTACAAGGCCATATTGCTCTAAATTGCTGCTAATTCTGGGACAGACCTGGCTGGCAACAGTTCAGGGCTCTCCACTCCTCTTCTCCACAGCACTGGCTGCAAAACCTCCTTAAATAAAATGCCCCAAATACAAACATGATGGCTTCTTGCTTATGTGCTTGGCTCAGGCTCAGTGGCAGATGGGAATGAAGAGCTGCAGGTACAGTTGGGTCTGTGTCCTTACCAGACTGGCTCTCCTCTGGGCCTTCTGCAGGCAAGGTTTTAGGAATTGCATCTGACTCGTGTCTGTTCTTCGTCTTTCTCAGCGCGAACCCTTTCCTTATGTCGGCTAGCAGCGCATCGATGACACACACCTCCTCCTGCTTCACCACCCCCTTCTTAACTGGGAGAGAGAGAGAGATCTGGGTGTTAAATTTGCCCATGAGATGGGGCAGGAGGAGACTTTGCAGTGATGCTATTGCTTGGGGTTGGTACCGCTGTGCTGCAACAAGCAACCACTGGGCAAAACCAACGCATCGATGCCAAGCCTGGCAGCAGCCCATGCTCCATTCCCCCACAGCAGCGTGTCCCATCTGAAGTCAAAGGGTATATCCCAAACTCTGGGTGCTACAGGCTGACACCTGCTCTGCCCAGATTTGGTGCTTGGTTGTACCATAACCTTGAAAAACCTCCTGTTGGTGGGGGCCTTTTTTTTGGGAGGGAAAATAATACTAATTTTTCTTTCAGCTGCTTTCAAATGTACTCTTCAGTTGTGCCTTTTGTTTTCATCCAGAGAAATGCAGATTTAAGTTGCCTGCAGGATTTTTGGGACATCAGTAGTCTGTGGTAAAGAGAGACTATTCAAGTGTACATGGGGATTTTGGAGGTGGGGGAAGCCAAATGTTTCTTATTAGATTTGGGATTCAAAAGTTATGTTTAGAAACTGAAAAGTTAACTGAAATGTTTCTTTTTTTTTTTTTTTTTTTTCTCTGCTGTTCGGTGAGAAAATCTAAAATTAACTTCTCTGCACAGCTATAACTGTGAAAAGTCAGTTCTCAGCTATGGTTGTAAGACTTCAAGGCTAAAAGCCTTTAGTCAGCAGCATGTGGAAACCCACAAAATAAGTTACCACTGCTGGTCCATTAAAGCAGGGCCAGTAAAGAGCTCCTCTCAGCTCTCTCTCTCTTTTTTAAAGTCCTTTCAGATACTTACTGACTTTTCCGTTTTCTCCCTTCTGTCTTTTCCCCTCTTCCTCTTCCAGCTGTTTCTTCCTCTTCTCTGCTTTGGCAGCTTGCTCCTTTCTGTCCTTGTTCTCCTGCAGTGAGGTAACAGGGGCATGAGAAGGTTGGCTAACTGTCTGCTAGAAAAACTGATGAAGAGAAAGAAGATCTATAGATTGTTGCAAGGGAGGATGAGAAATTCTGGCCTTATCTCGTGCAGTAAATAAAATGGGCACAGGGAATAAGGGCTGTCTTGCCAAAAGCCAAGACCACTGGCTTGGCCAGGACTCAGACACATCCCAGTGGGAGGTGGCAGTGGTGATCTGCCCAACACAGCTACTTAGCAGTGTGCAGATCTTCTGCCTGACCTCTAGCTGAGGCAAAAGTGGAAGATACTGAAGCCACAATTCCCTCCAAACTGCTGGGTTCTTTACTATACATCTCCTTTCTGAGTCTGTTTGCTCAGGTCGGAGCAAAGGGTTAAGTTTTATTAGCTCTTTCCTCTAAACCTTGACACTTGACTGGAGTCAAGTCACACTTGACTTCAAAGCATCTTTGTGACTCTGCAGCTAAAGTTGCACCAAAATCCCAAAGCACCAGGGTCTGGGCCAGGCCAGGAGCACCAGCAGTGCATGAGGACGCAGTGGAGTAGGGATCAGATGCCTCTTCACTTGGTAACCTCATGCCAAGCACTGAAAGGAGGAGGCCATAACCAGCATCTTCCCCACACTGGATTCGGGTGCCCATCCCACCCCTGTCAAAGAAAAGGTAGGCACCAGTACTAGGGATGCTCAGCATCATGTGTGCAGATGCCAACCTTCAGGACTCGGATGAAGAGATCTCTGAAGGTCTTCATCGTGCTAAATACGTCCTCTAAGGACAACTTGCTTGGGTCTTCACAGAGATAATTTGCAAGTTCTTCTCTCTTCCTTTCAATGGTTTCAAATTCTTCTTCCAGCTTTCTGGAGGCATCAATGCTATCCTGAAATGCATTTAATATACACAGTAAAACACCATCCAGAGGACAAGGAGTGAAGTGCACTTAAAGAAAAAGATATCAGCATAAGAGAGCTTGGAGTAGGCTCCAGCTTTTAGCTGCAGCAGAGCTTAAAAGGTAGGAAAAAACTAAGATTTGCAGATGACCTTTGCCCCTGGCGACTGTGCTGTGCCATTTTACAGGGGTGGCTTGGGCAAGACATGATAAGATCAATGCAAAGCTTAATGCCAAGTGAAGGGCTTTACTCTGGTGATCCACACAGAGGGTGAACATCTTCACTCAATGAAGTCACACACAGAGTGGAGAGAGTAGTTGGGGCAGGGGCCTTAGGAAATGGCCTCACCAAAGGTATCTAGGTCTGGGGTGGAGCTAGCAATAGAGACTAATGTGTTGTGTGGCATTGCGGCCTATTTCCAAATCTGAGAGCATGTTTCATAGGAATGTTTTCCACCCTTCACTGAGCCTCCTCAGCTGCATACGTATTGTGCACTGCTTGTGTGTGTAATGGGGGAGATACAAGGGAGCTCCGTTACTGACCTGGATAGGTTTCTCATACTGTTGTTTCACATCGTCATTTGATGATACAACCTTTCGCTGAAGCTCCAGCAACTTCTTTAAATTGGTACTGGACTCCGTGCGTATAATATCAAGATTAATTCTGAAATTACACAGAAACCCCCCATTAGCTGATACTCCAGCATCTTGTGCTGACCAAAGAATGGACAGGTCTGAGCTGGCAGTTTGGTTGTCCCTCTGCTTCCCACTACTTCACTGAACTGAAGCCTGAGATCTTAACTCTCTATACAGTCTGAGCTCGTAGAAAACAGCTTCCCTCCAACAGCACTTATGAAAAGGCTGCCAGGTCTACCTAAAACTTAATAAAAGCCCACCTATCCAAAGGGCTGTTCACCACCCTTAGAGCTTGGCATTAGCTCACTTTCCCTGGTTGAAGGCATTTCTGGGTAGCTGGCCTTCACAAACTCCTGGTACCACAAAGGCAGTGCAGATTCTGGAAGGGCCTGGGAAGCAGCGTTAGCTTAATGCTCTGCAAATTTCAGCCCTAAGTGTTGCCAGCTGTGGTAGAACTATTCTATATTAAAGGGGTTTCAACATTCATCAACCAAATCTTTCGGTTAAAACTAAATAAGATGTTATTATTACGTTAATGTGCTCTACCAGCTGTGTGTGTCCTAATTTCTGGTACATTGTTGATGTGTATGGGATTTATTTTTGTTTTTAAGGAAGTGACACACAATTTTACCCTGCTGCTTTTGAAACATATTCAAGATCCTTTGGCAGTTCCAGTAGGTCCTTGTGGCTGTTTTCTACTTCCTGAAGTGGAAGAGATAAAGAAGTGTTACTTGCTGTAGCAGGAGCTGAGAGGAAGCTGAGGAGAAAAGACACAGGCAGAAGTGTTTGGGAAGGAGGACTGTGCCGTGTCCTGCTGCTGCCCCTCCTCTGCAGTTTGTGAAGCCACATTCAAAACAGTATGGCACATTCAGAGAGGAAAAGCATTACTCCTGGACTATAAAACCATACAAGAGGGCTGAATGTTCAAAAATACTCATAGTTCAAAGCAAGGCTGACCTACTGCCAAGTCCTCCCTCTCCTGCAACACCTACTCTTGACCATGGGAGGAGGCAGGACTGTGGTTTGATGCAGTCTGACACTTTCTACAATCCCTGGAGGGGTTCAAGAGTGCTTGAATCTTATTTGCATAATTTACTTTCATGGCTGTGCTTGCTGAAGCTACTGCCAGCCAAAGCAGGGCTTGAACATGTGTAACTGGAATGGAGGGACCCTGATGAATGAAGGTGGCAGAGAGAAGCATGGAGAAAAAAATTTAAAAACAGTGATTCGGGAAAAAAGCAAGCAATGGGGGCCTAGAGAAGAACAACAAAAGCTTGAGCATGGTCTGGTGGAGAAGGGTCCAGCTGTAGACAGGTAGATGGGCTGAATGGGCACAGACCAGCCAGGACAGCTTTGGTGGCCATGTGTTCTGTGTTTGCAGCTGGAGACGTGCAGATTGCACAAATGTGAAAGAGGAAGTTCCAGCCACTGAGGGGAAAGATGCTGGAGGAAAGCGGAACAAGTCTTAAAATAAGGAACTTCCTGAACAGGGCCCACAAGCAGCCTCCACCAAGTAATTCAACCGTTCGCAGCTTGTGACACTCTACAGCTAGCCAGAGGGGATATGAATATGAGCATGTGGCTTTAACTGAAAGTAGAGTAGGAGAAATAGTTCATCCGTGATAAAGTCTTTCCCCTTCCCTATTGCCCAGGACTTAGATCAGTACCTCCAGAATATGGTGCAGCAGTGTAATGCGGGTTTGGTTTGCTTTGGTTTCCGTTAGTTTGAGTAAAGTGCTGATTTTAAACCCATCGGCATCGCCTGTGTGACTTCCCTACAAGATAAAAAGAAAGCAGACGTAACTCCTGTGTCCGCCTAAATTACAACCCTAAAGATCATCCATATACTGAAATCATGGCAGGACACGACAAAAAAAATCCCTTACATAGTTCAGGAAGTTTCCAACTTTGAGAATCAGTTGACAGAAAAGTGGCAGGCGATGACTGTTCAGAAGATCTGAAAAAACATAAAGAGCTTTTAAACAAAAGCCTCTATTACAGCAGGATGATTCCTAAACTGCATTGAAATTGGGATTCTGAATTTCAAAGTCTAAATCCAAATCTGATATTTCAGCTTTGAAGCCCAATGGCCCAACCTGCAGAGAAACTGATTCTATGTAGACTCAATTCCATGAGTTGCGAAAGTTTTTTTGACTCATGTTTCTTTCTTTCTTCCCATCTGGTTTCTCATTCCTAATGGAAAATAACCTGGAGCTGGACCCTCCTCACTCACAGCCATCAACTTGCTGCCATCTTTGGAAGTACTCTGATTTACCCTGGTGTAGGCAAGGGTAACTGGGCTGCAATTTTAATCTTGCAGACTCCATTCAGTTGTGCAGTGATGCCAGTTCTGACAGTCCTGTGATTATTGGCTGGCTGCTAAAACGAGACACGCTCGCCCTGTTCTTGGTCTTGCATAGTGGAGGTGATTATCAGGGCATGAAGGGTATGGTCCTTGTCCTTGCTCTTATGACAGAGTGCTGCAGTGGTGTGCTTTCTGAAGCACTCGGCTTTGAGGCAGGAACAGGTCCAAAAGGACAACTGGGCTGATGGGAAGACACTTTCCGGGGAAAGCTTCAATTTATCCCAGCAGGCAGCTGTGATGCCAGCTGGAGAAACCCCCAACAAGCAGCTGGGGGAACTGACTCTGCTGTGTTGACAGCACCTGAAAGTGTCAAAACAGCATCCTGCTCTCAGTGGAGTGGGACCTCAGGTTTCTGCCATATGAAGCCAAAACCTATTGCATAATTTCTCCATGTACTCACAAAAATGAAGCATCTGCAACTTATTGCCCAAAATAACAAACTTTTTCTTTTGATTCCATTTGTAGGCAGGGAAAAACTAAAGCATCACTACTTTCTGGGGAACGTGCTTTCCTGGCAGCAAAGAAAATTGCCGTGTGAAGGCCTTAATGTGGCAAATAGTGATGGATGAATTAACTGTAACGGGACCAGCTCCGCTGTCTGAATTCAGCTCCTCTGAAAGGGCTGACGAGCTTCCAATGCTCCACTGTTGAAAGTGTTTCAGAGGAATACATCTGCTGCAGCAAAAGAGGGCTGAGGGTGTGGAAAAATCATCTCTGGCCCTATTAAGGGCTTTGACCATCAGTGGAAATGCCTAAACATGTACCCCAGTGCATCAGTGAATGAACCATAGAGGAGTTTTTCTGGGGGCTGGGTAGTGTCATTGCAGAGCTCCAGAGGAGTTTTGGGACATTTAAAGCTTCCTGTCATAAATAAGATTGAGAAATAAGGCCAGGTCATACCTTCACAGGCTCTCCGGATGGCTTCAGCTTTTGGCTGAATCATGTCCAGCACAACGGTGGTCTCTTCACAGATCAGCATACATTCAATGCGCAACTGGTAGCTAACAACAGAGATTGATTCAAAGCTTAAAGGCGATCTCAGCCAGCACAGCAGCCCTCCTCTCACATTATGGGTAAGACTGGCCACCCCATAACATCACTGTCAACCACAGCCACATCACACCAGTGTCTGTGGCTTGTGAAGAGAGGCAAGGGGATGCTGCTTGCCTTAGGAACCAGTGCAGATGTAGTTTCTGATGATGCACTGTGATCTAAGAGAAGACTGATCACCGTGTGAGGTACGGGTTCCCCCTTCTGGGCAGGTCTGACCCTGGGTATGGGCCAGTTTCTGCTGCTTCAGAGGTGCTGGAGCAACAGCCCTTCATCTAAGGGTATAATGGGAAAAGTATGGCCTCAAGGTGAAAGGAGGAATCCACCAGCTATATCCATCAGCGTTGGTCTGTGAGTCTCCTATAAAGAAACTTAAACTTTCCAGAGGTAAACCAAGAAAAAGATTGGGCTGAAGTTCATGAACAACACCCTTACCTTGGAATCTGAAGGAGAAGAAGATAAAATTGATCTGCGTTTGCTAGTTTTGATTTCTCTTCTTTGAAGGCCTTCAGGTTTTCTATCTAAAGAGAGAAATAAAGAATCAAGACTGCAGGACTGCACTGCATACTCAGCTCTGGAACTAAGGTTACTATTTTTCCTCCTGACCTCATGCTTTTCAGGCAGCAGCTTCAGCAACTGCTTCAGAACCTCAACATCAAACTTGGTCCGGTCCCCATTCTGGACCATGCAAGCCACCTCTTCATTGGAGCTGTAGGGAGGAAGAGCAGAGTCAGCTGTCACCCAAAGACCCTTCTTCCACAGCCACACACTACCAAGACATGTATCTGCACAAGCACTCTGCTGTGTTTTCCCTAGTGAAAGCCACAATAATCCAAAAGGAAAGATATGTCCCTATGATATGCCTCTGTGAGCTTAGAACTGTGTTCTGGATCCCTACTATGCTCCATATTTTGTTTCTGGCCCTGGTCAAGTAACTCCAGGCTAGAGGTCAGTACTGCAACTCAGATCTCTGTCTCTGGGGGTCTGAATATCTTAAAAGAAAGTTTAATTCTTAACTTTTCCACCGCCCTTGTTTTGAGGAGGGATTTGACATCCAGAGGTGTCTCACAACCTATCACCGTAAGAGTCTATGCTACAACATTATCTGTAACACGGTGTGCCAGTTTGGCTGGAGCAGTTTTTTACTTCATGGAGGCTAGTATGGGGCTATGTTTCAGATTTGTTCTGGAAACAGTATTGATAATATAGGGATGTTTTCGTTACTGTTGAGCAGTGCTTACACAGAGTCAAGGCCTTTTCTGCTCCTCAACCCACTAGCAAGGAGGCTGGAAGTGCACAAGGAGTTGGGAGGGGACACAGCTGAGACAGATGACCCCAACTGACCATAGGGATATTCCACACCATATGGTGTCATGCTCAGCTATATAAAGCTGGGTGCCTCTGTGAGCTTAGAACTGTGTTCTGGATCCCTACTATGCTCCATATTTTGTTTCTGGCCCTGGTCAAGTAACTCCAGGCTAGAGGTCAGTACTGCAACTCAGATCTCTGTCTCTGGGGGTCTGAATATCTTAAAAGAAAGTTTAATTCTTAACTTTTCCACCGCCCTTGTTTTGAGGAGGGATTTGACATCCAGAGGTGTCTCACAACCTATCACCGTAAGAGTCTATGCTACAACATTATCTGTAACACGGTGTGCCAGTTTGGCTGGAGCAGTTTTTTACTTCATGGAGGCTAGTATGGGGCTATGTTTCAGATTTGTTCTGGAAACAGTATTGATAATATAGGGATGTTTTCGTTACTGTTGAGCAGTGCTTACACAGAGTCAAGGCCTTTTCTGCTCCTCAACCCACTAGCAAGGAGGCTGGAAGTGCACAAGGAGTTGGGAGGGGACACAGCTGAGACAGATGACCCCAACTGACCATAGGGATATTCCACACCATATGGTGTCATGCTCAGCTATATAAAGCTGGGGGAAGAAGAAGGAAGGGAGGACATTTGGAGTTATGATATTTTGTCTTCCCAAATAGCCATTAGTTGTGATGAAGCCCTGCTGTCCTTGAGATGGCCGAACACTTGCCTGCTGATGGGAAGTGGTGAGTTAATTCCTTGTTTTGCTTTACCTGTTAAACTGGTTTTATCTCAACCCATGAGTTTTCTCACTTTTACTCCTCTGATTCTCTCCCCCATGCCACAGAGGGGGCAATGAGAGAGCGGCCGTGTGGTGCTTCGTTGCTGGCTGGGGTTAAACCACGATATATGGAGATGTAACGCCTTTGCCAACATATGGGGAATGTTGTATGTAAAAACATAAAAATTAAGCCCGTAAAGTTAGTGTTTCAAAGACAGTGTAGGAGAAACTGGGAAATGTTCAGATGTTTCAGTAACACAGATCAGCATTGGCTTTTTAGAATAGATTTCATGAGGACTTTCAGGATACTCTGCAAAACCTGTTCAAAGTTTTGTCAACTGTCACAAAAATTTGCCATATCTTACCATTTAAATTGCTTCAAAAATATGTTCAAATTGAGACTTTTCTTGGAGTCCAAAAATGTGATCTTCATTAAAGAAAAAGAAGATATCTCATATTAGATGAGCTGTTTGCAGTGATCTTTAATCGAAAGAAGGAGAGGGACCTCCTCACCTCCTTTGGTTCTGCCTTCACTGGTGCTGCTGTTTTCTCCTTGGGTGTTAGTTGTGGAAAGCAAAAGAGCTGCTCTATGCTTGTGTAATTGGGCTCTATAGTTTCCTCGCTGCTGCTGCTCACTGAAGCCCACATTGAGTGACTTTCTGAAAAAAGAGAAGGTGTTCAGACTGACTACAGGGACAGCTGAAAGCTCCTGGGTTTTGGGACAACGTGAGTTGCTAGAAGGGACACATCTCAGAAATGAATGAAATAAGAAGAGGCATCTTATTTCTGCACAAATGCTAATTATTGAGGAGGGTAAAGTCCCATAAGCAGGATCCAAAGGGTCCAAAGGGTAATTAAACCTGGTGCTTTACCCAAAGATATGCCGGTAAGGGGATGCAGCACTGGGCACACAGAGGCCATACAGCCCCATCACTCCCTATATGACTGCATTCTTCTCCACAGCAGGCAAACTAGATCAGCATGAGAAGGACCTTGGCAATTTCTTTTCTAGTCCTCTGACTGATGTTATTTCTGCTTCCTTGCATGCTAGCTGAGGGACTGGCCGCTACCTGGGCATTTTCTGACTATGCCCTTCCTCCATTTTTCATTTTATAATAGAACTTCCTTGTATAATGCTGGCTATAGGATTGCTTGAATTAATTCCCACTGCACTTGGTTAAAAATATTGTTAGTTTTTTTCTTTTAAACCACCTAAATGTGCCTGTAGAAGTCTCTACTGAAATAACCCCAACAATTAAGTTCTCTTGTGATTGAAAACACGCCTTATTTAGACTTCACCTATGCCAGCTTCTGTGCAGTGGATGCCTTGCTTGTCTAGGACAAAGCTGATGTTGCCTGTCCAGGCTTCTCCTTACATTTCATTCTCCTCTTTGGATCCACTAGGAGAAGGAAATGTAACCAAAAAAATCAAGAGACAAGTCAATGATTCTCACAACTCTCCAATTCTTTTAGTGTCCTTCTTGAACTGTGATGTGATCCTTACCCATACTCTTACTCATGACTTTAACATACTCAGATACAAGTATAGACAGACTATGGAATGAAAGTCTGGGGAACCCAGATCAGAGCCTGTTGAGAACAGAAGTCTAAGGCATGTCATGGTGGATCAGCTGAATATTCCCATCCCTCCCCCTTCTTCTAATTTCAAAGTATTCCAGTTATAAACAAGCTATTAGAAACTACTGATTCAGTTGGAATGGATATTATATTAGTAGTTTCATGCTACTTTTATTTATTTAAGCTCTGCAGGTCAGATTTAATGGAAATCAGGGAAGTTCTGTATCCAAATGGAGTCAACCGCATTTGACAAACTCAAAGATAGTGCTTTTTCCCCTGGGTCACCCTTAAAGCACCAGTGATTCTATGCCAGAAGCACCCACCTCTCACCACATTGGAGGGCAGCTTCTGCCAGTTCAGCTTCTTCATTCTCAACGTTGGTGTCTTCACTGTCTTGTGGGGAGGCCTGCCCAACCCAAGAGGGCAGCTGAACTGGGAGGCCACCACAGCTTCTATATGCTCTCCTGCCATGCCGGGCAATGGAGGTGGAGGTATGCCCCCCATGCCAGGCAATGGGGGTGGAGGGGGAGGTATGCCCCCCATGCCAGGCAATGG
>NW_009945179.1:14530-14967 GCF_000696875.1 Nestor notabilis | reverse complement strand
AAGCAGCCCTGAGCAGAAGGACTTGAGGGTGGTGACTGATGAGAAGCTCAACATGAACAGGCAGTGTGTGCTTGCAGCTCAGAAAGCCAACCGTATCCTGGGCTGTATCAAAAGAAGCATGGCCAGCAGGTCAAGGGAGGTGATCCTTCCCCTCTACTCTGCTCTTGTGCGACCTCATTTGGAGTATTGTGTCCAGTTCTGGTGTCCTCAACATAAAAAGGACATGGAGCTGCTGGAGCAAGTCCAGAGGAGGGCCATGAGGATGATAAGAGGACTGGAGCCCCTCCCTTATGAAGACAGGCTGAGAAAGTTGGGGCTGTTCAGCCTGGAGAAGAGAAGGCTGCGTGGAGACCTCATAGCAGCCTTCCAATATCTGAAGGGGGCATACAAGGATGCTGGGGAGGGAATCTTGATCAGGGACTGTAGTGGTAGGCAAC
>NW_009945179.1:0-14456 GCF_000696875.1 Nestor notabilis | reverse complement strand
TGCCCAAGGAAGTTGTGAATGCTCCATCCCTGGAGGTGTTCAAGGCCAGGTTGGACAGAGCCTTGGGTGACATGGTTTAGTGTGTGGTGTCCCTGATCATGGCAGGGGGGTTGGAACTAGATGATCTTAAGGTCCTTTCCAACCCTAACTATTCTATGATTCTATGATTCTGTTAACAGCATTTTTGAAATGCAAAAAGTGCCAAATATATAAAATTGGCCCAAAACTCCACATATCTTCTCATTAGGTATTGTGAAATAGCTATGAATAAGGGCTGCTGAAGATGTTAAAAAACCTCTTAATGAAAAATACTAGAAAGATTACCAGAAAATAGCTTTTTTCATAAGCTATCAAAAAAAAATAATCCTTAATGTCATGAAAAACCACAAATACATTACACTGTAGCATGAAATTCTGAAGAATTATTATTTCATAGAATCACAGAATCGTAGAATGGTTTAGATTGTAATGGATCTTAGAGATCATCTAGTTCCAATCTCTGCCATGGGCAGGGATACCTCTCACTAGACTCTGTTACTCAAGGTCCTGCCCAGCCTGGCTTTGAGCACTGCCAGGGATGAGGCAGTCACAGCTTCCCTTGGCAACCTGTGCCAGCGCCTCACCACACTCGTAGTGAAGAATTTGCCCTAATCTCCCCTCTTTCAGTTTAAAGCCATTCCCACTTGTCCTGTCCCTCCATACCCTTGTCAAAAGTCCCTCTCAAGGTTTCACACAGACCCACTTTAGGTACTGAAAGGCTGCAATAAGGTTTCCCCTGAGCCTTTTCTTTTTAGGCTGAAAAAGACCAGTTCTCTCAGCCTGTCTTCATAGCAGAGGTGCTCCAGTCCCCTGATCATCTCTGTGGCCTTCTCTGGACTCACTTCAACAGCTCCATGGCCTTCTTTTGCTGGGAACCCTGGAGCTGAACACAGCACTGCGGAGAGGAGTATAGAGGCAGAATCCCATCCCTCGACCTACTGGCCGCATTCCTTTTGGTGCAGCCCAGCACACAACTGGGTTTCTGGGCTGCATGTGCACATTGCCAGGTCATGTTGAGCTTCTCATCAACCAGCACCTCCAAGTCCTTCTTAGGACTGCTCTCAATCCATATTTCTCACCTCACAGGTAATTTCCTTATTTCCTATCTGTCTGTTTATTATTCCCACATCTATTTAGGGTTAACATTTACTCAAAAAAAAATTTGCAGGCCAACATAAAATATGAATAACTCTTTGAGAGAGCTACCTGGACAGAAATGACAAACAGAACATCAATAAATCTACGTATGCTTGACGTCAATAAACTTGTCAGTCACTGGTAAAAGACAGATGGTCAGACTTTTTGGTTAAGGACTGTGTGGAAACATCCTTTTTGTGTGAACTGGAAGACATTGGTATATAGAAAAATAGAATCATAGAATGGTTTGGTTTGGAAAGGACCTTGATACAGCATCTAGTCCAACTCTTCTGCCATGGGCAGGGACGTCTTCCACTAGACCAAGTTGTTCAAAATGCTATCCAATCTAGCCTTGAACACTTCTAGTAATGGAACAACAACGTCTCTGGACAACCTTTTCCAGCATCTCACCACCCTAATTATAAATAGTCTGTCCTGCAAATAGAAGATTTGGAGTCAGGTGTTATAAACACTGCCTTTTGTTGCAGTTATAATCCCCTCTAAGATAAATTTTCTTAAATTCCACAGTGTAGTATGAATAGTCATTGGATCTTGATGGAAAACCAAAGTATTGGATCTTTGATGGAAAACCAAAGTAAAGAGCACCAATAACTTTTTTTATATATACAAGATTACTTAGTACTAAACCCTGGACTACAGAAAATTTTCTGTGAGGTGTTCTTCTTGTAAACTGAGCATTTTTCAAGGAGGTGTTCAAAGTTAATTTCAGTTATATTATCCATCTCAGGTACAGTTTATGATGTTACTTTTATGGGGAATAAAGAATCTCTACCTGTGCTGTTGGATGCAAATGTGGAAAAGAAATAATATTTTAAAGTCTAGGTTTATTCTGTTGATATCAATTGCAGATTTGCCAATGGCTTCAAAGTTATAATACCGAATTTTCAATAAAGAGATACAGTGATTTTGAGGAAGAAAATAAAAAAAGATTAATTCCTTCAAACAGTAATGACAATTTCCAAATATTGATTTCTAACATTAGACTGTAATGTATGTGATTTTTCTCAGTGGAAATTTAATTAGTTTTAGAAGAATATTCTCTTTAAATGTGTTATTAGTTATAGTTGTTTCATTGTGTTGTAGAAAACTGTTTTAAGCAGAAAAAGAAATCATTTTATGGATTTGAGGACATAAGAAATTACAGGAACAGTTCCAGTTCTGGAAGAATTGTTCTTGGACACATTGTGTAGATAACCTGAATGCTAGGTTATATGACTTTCCTTCTGAAAACAGAGATAGAAAATTTGGTACTCTAAACTTTGTGGGGTTTTTTTTTGTTTGTTTGGGGTTTTTTTGGTCAGGTAATAATCAGATTGATTTATTTTGTAGTTAACAAATTGTATTCTGGTGAACTGTAAACTACTGAGAAAAAAATAATTGTCAGACATTGGATAAAGAATGTTACTAGAGGTAGAAAAAATAATGGATCCATGAGCTAATGGAAATGAAACCAATAAGCCCTGAAAACAGCAAAGGAAACATTAATTCAGTCAGTGCCCTTTCAGTTTGCCTTAGGAATCATGAGTAGCAATTTGAAATCCTTTTTTTCTCCTGGGAAGAAGTGATGCTATAAACTATACTGATCAAATAAAAAGGGAAGCCGCAGGCTAAAACAGAGAGAAAGAAGTTACAACAAAGAAAAACAGCTAGTTGTATGAAATGACGCATTTATACACCAGCAAAGTAAAATTAGAATCCTCTCTATTTACTTTATATCAGCTGCAGAAGAAAAATAGCTGTGTTACAGAGACCAGACAACACAGTAACATAAAAAAAAGAATTATTTTTAATCACCCCAGAGGATACCTTCCAAAATATGTACTTTGGATCTGGAGATAAAATGGTATAATTGTCTGGTTTTTGGATATAAAAAAATGCAATAATCATGAGCACATTAAAGGGATTTAAAAAGAGAGTGTATGTAAAAATCTTTAAGTAAAGATTGTGTACAAAGGAATTTTTCTTTTTAAAAAAAACTACCAAAAGGAGAGAGAAATCCTTTATATCAGAAGAATTACAGTGTGAGGATTTCTTAATATCTAGTAACCTGAAATCTCATATTCAGTCTAGTCTGACTAATATGCAGTCTTTAGGCCTACACTGTCTAAAGAAAGAAGAAAAATATACTTAATAAGTAGCAGCACTGCAGGAAACCATTGACAGTTCCGAAACCTGGGACAAAACGGTAAAGTGAGATGTGAGAGAAAATGTTGAATTTATTTATACCAACATTGATTCTGAAATCCATTGTGTGCTAAAGCATTCTTGTTTTTAGTCTGGCATCATACTTCTAATAGAGAAGGAACCATGCTTCAGAAATACTCTAGGTATTTTCATCTGCTATTATAAAATAATGGCTCATACTATTGTATGTGATAATCGGAATCCTTTTCCCATTCAGATTAAAAGGAAAATGAAAGTTTTAAGTGAATATGTTTGGCACAATATGAAATTAGATGCTATTTTCCACAGGTCACCTACCTACTCATTACCATGAATGAGTGATGCTCTCTGAAAAAAAAAATCACTCTCTAAATTAATTTGGTGCTTTTGCTAATATTTTGTTTCCCTGTATTCAAGTTATAATCCTATTTATTGCACACCAATTAAAGTTTCCTATCAACACAGAACTGCAGATTTTCTCGGGGATGTCTGCTGCATCGGGTGTGGCTCTGTTTATGGGGAACACCACTCAGTGTCAGATGTTCTACACGTGGAGCCCAGTACAATAGAGACATTAAGGATGAATTCTGAGGTAGTTTTTTTGGATACCCAGTTTGGAACATCTACAGACAGATTTCTCAGAGTCTTAGTTTTCTACATTACTTGCTAAGTGCAAAAGTAAGCCTCCTTGACATCAGAGACAGCAATAAGCCACGAAATCTGCAAATCACATCACCTACATCTCAAGCTGAGTACTTAGAAAATGAAAAACTTCAATGGACTTGAGGTAAAAAATTGGTTTAAACAGCTAGCTAGAATGTGATCGGGGGAGACCCGTTAACTAGCTTGACTTTTAGCTAGTGAAGTAAAGATACCATCTATTTGTTTTACTGTTACTTACCTCATTCACTGTGTGGCTTCCAAATTCTTTGAAAAGTGGGTAGCAGTTTAATAGACACTTGGTAGAAGGTACTGGACTATCACTGCAGAGGTGTCAGAATAGTATTTGCAAACTAAGGAAATACATCACAAAAGCTAAATGTAGTGAGAGATTTAATAGACACTGTAAATGGTAAATGATCACATTTGAACGAAAAATTACTTCCTCACAGAAAAAAAAGGCTAACATCCATCTCTCAGTAAATGTGCATATGTGACTGAATGTAGTTATGTGCTTTCTGCTGTTCCACTATTACATATATGTATGACTGTCTGCCCATCACGTTTATTTTTCAGAATAAATCAATGATGTACTTTACAGAACTGCATATTTGCTTTTTAAAAATACATATTCCAAAGTACTTCTTTTCGGACAGCCAACACATATTTACCTGTTTATTTCATGTACACCATATGAAGAGCAGACTGCAAGATCTACTGCCTGAGACCTAATGCATAGGATGATACCGATTTTGCAAATGAAGACTGGTATCCGTGAGACATTAAGGCCAAACCCTGAAGCATGACCACTTTTTTTGGGTGTCCAACTTGAAAATTCTACTGTCTATTTTCTGAGAATATTAAAGATTCCTGCAACATTTAAAAAAATAGTGACTTAGTAAAGTCTTAGAGTGTCCAAAGGAGCTGATTTGTCTCCGTCATTATGTTGTGTATTTCCAATAGAATAAGGGCTGAAGCTTCTAAGTAGGTTATGGAATAGCAACAAATAGATTAATCTACCTAGAAAATAGGATCTTCTGATCCAGCTGGCAAAGTAGGACTCAGAAGATGATTAACAGTAATTTCATGTGTCTGCTAAACAACATGAGAAAGGCATCAGACAGCTGTCCAAAGATTAGATTGCGTTAGAAAGAAGCTATTGTTCAGAGTATCTGAGAGTGAAAATGTATTTCTAAGTTGTCAAAATTCACAACTGAAATGGAGAAAAGGAAATGACTGCTTTAGGTGGAGTTCAACGTTTAAAACTGAAAGCTCTCTAGGGCTGCTCTGTTAATCATCTTCTCTGGAGAACTGAAAATACGGAGCTGCAAATGAAATAAAAGAATCCCTGCTCGCTTAACCTTCCCACTGAAGTGAAAACCATGACAAAAAAAGATCTAAAAAAAGCCTGAAGACACCATATTCAGCTGTTTGAAAGCAGCAGTAATGAGGGCTTGTAACATCTCATTAGGAAACTGTCAAACCCCAGGTTGCTTTATAAATGGACAATCATGAGCTGCAATTACAAAAGAGTGGGAAATACAGTGATAGAACCAAACATTGTGGCAGGAGAGGACAAGGAACACGGCATGTGATGGGAATTGAACCTGAGTTTCTTCCTTTAGAAAAATCTTTTAAAGGAAATACTAGGGTAACTTTTATAGGCAAAGGAAGAAGAACATTTTAGCCACTTTCACATTGAGACTGGAATCTCTGAATGGTAACATCAGTATAGTAAAGGTTTCAGATGAGGAGCTTCAGGTATTTGACCCCAGCAAAGAACCAAATGAGACTGTTAAGTTTTGTTATAACATATTTAAGGATGATAGGGATGATAGTGTGATGATCAATAGAATCATAGGATCATAGAATGGTTTAGGGTTGGAAAGGAATCTGAAAGCTCATCCAGTTCCAACCCCTCTGCTAAGGGCCTGGACACCTTCCACTAGACCAGATTGCTCAAGGCCAGCGTTTAACCTGGCCTTGAACACTGCCAGGCATGGGGCAGCCACAGTTTTCTCTGGGCAACCTGTGCCAGTGCCTCATCATCCTTACAGTGAAGAATTTCTACCTAATGTCTAATCTAAATCTCCCCTCTTTCAGTTTAAAGCCATTCCCACTTGTCCTGTCCCTACAAGCCCTTGTAAAAAGTCCCTCTCTAATTTTCATCCAGATCCACTTTAGGTACTAAAAGGCTGCAATAAGGTTTCCCCTGATCTTTCTCTTCTTCAGGCTGAACAAGCCCAACTCTCTTAGCCTGCCTTCATAGGAAAGGTGCTCCAGACCTCTGATCATTGTGGCCTCCTCTTGACTTACTCAAGCAGGTCCACAGCCCTCTTGTGTTGGGAGTCCCACAGCTGAATATAGCACTGCAGGTGGGGTCTCATGAGAGTGGAATAGAGGGGGAGAATCCCTTCCCTTGACCTGATGTTCACACTTCTTTTGATACAGCCCAGCACATGGCTGGTTTCTGGACTGCAAGCGCCTGCTGGAGCCAGCTCATGTTCAATTTGTTATCAACCAGCACGCCCAAGTCGTTCTCAGCAGGGCTCCTCTCAGTCCAGTCCCCACCCAGCTTGTGTTTGTGCTTGGTATTGCTGCAGCCCAGGTGTAGGACCTCGCACTTTGTTTTGTTGAACTTCATGAGGTTGGCATTGGCCCATCTCTCAAGTGTGTCAAGGTCCCTCTGGATGCCATCCCTTCCCTCCAGCGTATCAACTGAATCACATGGCTTAGTGCCATCGGCAGACTTGCTGAAGGTGCATCAAACCCACTGTCTATGTTGCTGACAAAGATGATGAGCAGTGCCGGTCCCAACACTGACCCATGAGGGACACCATTTTTCTCTAATCTCCACCTGGACCTTGAGTTGTTCACCACCACACTCTGAGTGTGATCATCCAGCCTATTCTTTATCCACCTAGTGATCCATTCATCAAATCCATGCCTCTCCAATTTAGATACAAGGATGTCATGTAGGACAACATCAAACGTTTTGCACAAGTCCATGTAGATTACATCAGTCATTCTCCCCTTATCCACCAGTGCTGTAGCCCCATCACAGAAAGTCGATGAATTTGTCAGGCATGATTTACCCTTGGTGAAGCCATGTTGGCTATCATCAATCACCCTCTTATATTCCATGTACCTTAGCATAGTTTCCATGAGGATCTGCTTCATGACCTTGCCAGGCGCTGAGGTGAGACTGACTGGACTGTAGTTCTCTGGGTCTTCCTTTTTAGATTTTTGGAAATGGGGACTGCTGCAGCTTCTCAAATATGATAGATAATGGTTTAGCAACTTCATCTGCCAGTTCCCTCAGGACCTGTAAATGCATCTCATCAGGTTCCGTGGACTTGTGCACCTTCAGCTTCCTTATATGATCATGAACCTCATCTTCTCCTGAGTGGTTTCTCACTCTTTGAGTCTCTGCCTTTGCCTTCTGTGACTTGGGCTATGTGGCTGAAACACTTGCTGCTCAAAACCAAGATGTGGAAGTCATTGAGTCCTTCAGCCTTCTCCATATCCCAGGTAACCTGGTCTTCTGTTTCTTTCCCTCATTTTCCTTTTATCCACAATGTTCCTGTTGAATTTTTTCTTGTTGCCCTTGTTGTCCCCAGCCAGGTTTATTTCTTTCAGGGTTTTAGCTTTCCTAACCCGAGTCCCAGCAATTTGGACAGTTTCTCTGTATTTCTCCCAGGCTATCTGTCCTTGCTTCCATCCTTTGTAGGCTTCCTTTTTCTATTTGAGTTTGTCCAGGACCTCCTTGTTCATCCATGCAGGTCTCCTGGTATTTTTGCCTGAGACTTCCTATTTGATGGAATACATTGCTCCTGAACTTGAAGAGGATAATCCTTGAATATTAACCAGCTTTCTTGGGCCCCTCTTCCCTCCAGGGCTTTATGCCATAGTACTGTATCAAGCAGATGACTGAAGAGGCTAAAGTCCACTCTCCTGAACTCCAGGGTAGCAAGCTTGCTGTGCACTGTCTTCATCATCGTAAGTGTCTTCATCATCATAAGGATCTTTAACTCCACCATATCTGGTTACTGCAGCGAAAATGAGGGCCAGTCAGTTTTGTCCCCTTGGAAATGTACACCAATGAGCTGCACTAAATTTCACATTAAACATGTAGAAATTCCAGAAGTGGAAGGCAAATACAAGGAGATAACAGGGAGTGAATGTTACTGCTGTTCTTGTGAGGTTGCACTTTCAACCATTTCCTTTACTCATGAAAATGCTCAGTAACCTGACTGTCAAAAAACCTAAGTTCCCATGGGAAATAACCCTTAAAACCAAGTTAATAAAAATAATGTCACTTTTTTCAGCTATTACAGATGACATGCTCATGCTCACTCCTTATGTTCTAGCTAATTTTCCATTTGTCTGGTAGTTTAATTCCCTGAATTATGTGAAGGACAGATTTTCAGATTAGAACAAGTTATTAGAATTTTGTACCTGCATATGGCAAAACAAATCAGTCATAAACCTAAAGCATGGGTATTACCATTTTAGTGATGTTTGTGACAGGTTTGCATACACTTTTATTCCTGACAATTATAACTGCACTTTTCAGAAAGTTGTTGGATATTGACAACACAAAGAGCTTTTAAACATTTTAAGGCAGGGTAACTGAAGCGGAGAAACCAGGAGCCTAAGGATGAATGTAATGTTATGGACAGCAAATCTACAGCTCAGACTTTAACCAAGGTATTCATGCTCCAGTGTTTGAGGCCAGCCACATTACTGAGTATTTAGAGGTCAGGTTTACATTTTTGAATGAGGTGAATTCTCTTTCTTTGTATAAGGCACTTCCTCTGTGCGTGTTTTCTCTAGCATATTAGTTAGCTCCCTAAGCAGACACATGCAGTGTCTAGCTCAGCATATCGAGTGGAAGATATTAGGGGTCTTTTCTGAAAATACCCAGTATATTATTGCTCTCCAATAGTATATTCCAAATTTCTAGATCTATTCTAAATTTTCCTTAAATAAGATACCTTTTTTTTCTTTTTGAATGTCTTTGCTTCTGCTCCTAGCTCTGTAATAAATAATGTTTCTTTAAGTTTTGTGCAAAGCAGCCTATACAGAAAAAGATATAAAACCCTTTCTACAAAATGTTCAGAGCACAATTCCTTGCAAATTTCTTTATGCTTTCTTGCCTCGGCATATATACCATCCAGCTTTCACCGTCTCATTCTCATATTTTTCCCAGACATTTTAGAAAGTATGCATTAAATAACCTTTTACCAGAACAAGTTCTGTGTGACCAACCACCAAATTTCTGTGTAAATTTGTAGCAACTTAGTTTTCCTAAAAATGAAAGATGAGAGAAGTGTACATACTTACTCATCATTTTCATGCATAAGAGCTAAAAATAAACTAACCAAAATTCAAGCTTTTATCCTGAACAAAATACTCAAAAGCATATTTTTATTCCACAACATATGCTGCTGAGAGCTTAAATTAGAGGCCAGTTTGAAGTCCAAATGACATGCCTCAATTTGCTCTCTTTCATCACTTGGGCACATTCACAGTTAACAGTTCAACAGAACTTGGATTCTTTTTATTCTGAGAAGATAAGATCAGTCTTTGTGGATTATTCTCTGCCTGTCAACCAGTAAGAACTTCAAAATGTTTATGCAAATGTTTGAATTTCTGGAAATGTAAAGTCCTCCTACACTAGTGGGTGTTGGTTTTCATCCAGTTCTTTTGGTGTATGTCTGGTAGGCAAGTATTTATCAACAGCTAGCACTCAGTGAGAGATTTTTACAGAAACTGGAGAAAGAGACCATATATATCTCAATTCTATTAATGAACAGAAATACAGTTCTAGTGCTGGTTCAAGCCTTTTCAACCATGTAGGCAAACTCAGAGTCGCTGCCTTTGGAACAGGATGGTTTTCATGTAGGAAGGAAGGGGATATAGATGGAATCTCAGAGAACAGTGCTTTCAAAACACAATTTTGGAATATGAACAGCAGGGGAATTACTCATGATTCTTCCATGTGCATTTTGTTACATTATCCAATGTTCTATGCATCTACCTACTTTTCTAACACTTGAGGACATTCATGATAGTAGTTTTTTACATGTATTATAAGGCGGTACTAGAAGTTGGTGGACAGCCGAAAAGAAAACAGAAAGCAGAAAGATTATCAGCACAAATAGAAAGATCATAGCAACATAACTACACTAACTACACTATAAATTCTTTTTGCTTTTTTTTTTTTTTAAATGTATAATATGTAGTGTTCTTGATGTTTGAGGTGAGTGTGAAATGGAAAACACTTTGCTCAGAGCTGGCATAATGCTACTGTGGGCAGGACAGAACTTATTACTGCAGGTTAAATTCTGTATATGTTTCAGCTCAGCCCAGCCCACTTACAAGCAGAGATTGTCAATTACATTGTGGGAAATCTATCACAGGAACAGACTTCTATAATTTGCATGAATGACAAAGTAATTCAGCGTTGTAATCTAGGCTGAGACTTAGTCCAAATCTTCCAAGGTTAAAAACTCCCACATTCCTGCATAGTCTGGTTGAGAAAAAAATGATGTACTGAGATGGTCTAATAAGCACCAACTACCTCTCAGTTTGGATCTACTAGGAAAACTCAATTACAATTTTATACTGTTTCAATTCACTGCAAAACCATAATTTTACGAGATTACAAGGATGTTCTGCTTCTAACAGCATTCTTCTTTTGTGCACAAGTAAAAAAAAAAAAAAGATGCTTGCATTCAATACAAATATTAACAATTATATGTTTTCTTTTCCTATTGTACATGTTATTACCCTGCCTACACTACCAGATTCTCTCCAAGGAAATACTGTTCAGTATGTGTGGTCTGGATAGCATTTTTATTTGGACTATTCTTGCCGTATGGCTTATGTATTAAATTCAAGTATATATTCATATCTGACATGGAACACTGGTATTTCAAAATTTGGAGGTGGTCAGGTTCAGAATTTTTGTTTAGGTTAGTTCTTCTGCACTGAAATATAAAAAAGATTGAAAAAGTTGTATTATAGATATGAAAGTCGTTGCCTTATGGAACAGTGTGATATTTTATGACATGGCTGGCTTCATAAATAAATATTCATAAACATAATATAAATAAATAGTAAAATTTTAAAACATGGTAGTTAGAATTCTGAGCTGGTTTCACTTGAATCAAAGACCTCCACAACTTCACCATTCTCTTGGTGGTCTGGACCTGATGTTTTTGTTCTGCTTTCTTTTTAAGGAGAAATTGCCCAGGCATCTGGAGCTAAATTCAGGTTTACCAACTGAAGGTAAGATGGTGAAACCAACTTACCTTGACCCCAGTGTTCACCATAGTATATCTAAAGATATGCTTTGTCCCCTGCCAGCTCAACTGGTGTGACACCCGGTGGTGCCAGACTTGCTTCAGTTTCCCCTTATTTTCTCTTACATATAAGTAATCAGACCAAGGCAAAAATAACAAAAAGTCTTTTTTTGCACTTTCTACTTATAGTTTGCCTACAGTGTTTTAGGTAATGAACAACTGGCACAAACTTTAATGGAAGCACCGATATTTAAAACATTTTAGCAACAGTTGACAGTTAAACTCAGATTTCATAATATCATGCTAATTCAGTATAATGATATTGACATCATCTGAACAATCATATGAAACACTGGGAAACTTGTAACCTTCTGGTATTGGAAAAGGCTGTAATCATAACAAAACAGAGGTCTGGAAAGGAATAAGTAAGCAAAAGCCTATATTTTCAATAGTCTTTAGAAGTTAGCATGACGAGTAAAGACATTAGGATAGGAAAACTAAGATTATGCTATAAAATTGTCACACCACCAAGAAAAACAATGGAGAGAGGCTATAATTTTCTGTGATTAAAAAGAAAAACAGATAAAAAAAACCCCTAAGGTAGCTGCTTCAAGAAATTGAATGCTTTTGCATTCCATCAAGTGGTAGATGTTGATATATTGAAGTAGATATACCACAAGAGAGGTCCGGGAACAATAAATAATGAATCATCATCACATAAGATCTGTGACCTGATCTTGCTTCTAGCAGCATTTTTCTGTTAGAAGTAAGACCACCACCCAGATGGGAAGGAAAACATGGCGTTGTCTCTTCTCTGGAAACTTCATTACCTTTCTGCCTAATATAAGCCCAGTTTCTTGTCCTGGTTGTGCTTAGCTATCAGCTATCAGCTACTATCCTCTGATAGTAGGAAAGCTTTCTGCTCTTTAATTGATGTAAGTGGGAGCAATGACTGCTTTCTCTTAGATTCAATCTACTGACACTAGAATATGTACAGTACAATATACTAATAAGACAGTAGAAGATATTGAGTAACATAATCATTAACACTACAGTTTAGACCCATCTCCAAAACTTCAGGCCATTGACTGATGAAAAACACAGAATGAGTTAGAAATTATTAATTCAATTCCCAGAAACTGTAACAATACCATCTAAAGATCTTCAGATCTTTAATTTTGACTTGATTGTCACACAAGAAAGCACAGTATGAGTGGCACCTGAAGACAACAGGAACAATGCTATTTTTTTTTATTTTTTTTTGGGAGGGGGGTTCATTTTGTTTGGTTTGGGTTTTTTTTTTTTGTTTGTTTTGTTTTGCTTTGCTTTGCTTTGCGTTTTGGGGTTTTTTTAATTGTTTTTTTTGTTTTGTTGGGGTTTTTTTATTTAAGTTTTTACAGTGGGAACAGTGAAACAGTATAGTAAAATATAGTAGAATTCAGATAATATTCTTGCAATTCAAGTGATAAAAACATAGCAAAATAAAAAGTGAGAAAACATAAGCATGGTGAAATTGACCATTATTAACAGCATCACCAACTGGAACAGAAGAAAAAAAAATGAGGCAAATGCTTTTTACTGTAGAGGTTTGTCTGCAAAGCATGGAAAGAAATAACCATTTTTCTCAGAATACTGTCATGATAACAACTTCTTGGGAAGATTGAATTCCTGTCATCTGACAATCTAGAGCACTAGTGATAGAATCATAGCTGCTTAGTACCCCTTCAAGTATAGGCTCCAACTCACATCTTGGGCCTTGTGTAAAACCACAGATGCCAGAGAAAGTTTGATTCTTATTGATTTTATTTTTGTTTACTTCAATTGTAAAGAATTCAATGAACAGTCTTAAATGCTTTCAGACTACTGATTTGTACTTTCCAATAGCAATGCACTTATTTGAACTTATTTGAAGAGATTTTTTTAAAGAGATTTTTTTTGAGTTTAACTACTTAAACTACTGCAAGGTGTTTACATTAATTCCACTAGCCAAAAGGATTAATGAAAGATATTTTAGGCCATGATTAAAAAAAATAAATTTAGATTTACAGGTAGCATCATTTTGCTGCCTCCCAGCACCATGAATAGTGCTCTTGTTGGCTTCAGGTTTTAAAGGATTTAGCAGATTTGTCACTTCACTTCAGCAGATAATCCTGCCACACTGAAGTTACAGTGGCTTGATTTTTGCCCATACTTTATATTTCTGATATATAAATACAGACATAGAGAGATAAACAAAGGGCTTCACACTTCAGTGCTTTCTTTTGGCTACTTTGTACATGAGAAACATATTAAAAAGCGCTAAGCACTTGATGGAAATTGCTAGCATTAAAACTACATTGGGATATGTACATCAGAATGTGAAATAAGATATATTTTAGAAATTAGTAAGTATGGAACTGCTGTAGTGTACGTTTTCTGATACATATTCTTTCTTGTGTCACCTAAGTTTTTCCCAATTTCAAAGCTATGGAGAAAGACCAAGGAAGTAATGATAACATTTCTCCCCCCTGGGACACCATTATATTTTTGCACTGGTTACTTCGATTCAAAACATGCAAACTTTATAACAGTTTTCCACTAACTTCAGATATACAAACTAGTATAATTTAGATTTTGATGGAAAAATGCTGTTAACACTTCTGTTTCACATTAGTTCAGGAAATAAACTAATGGCCACACTGGCTCTTATTCAGCATGACTTGACACCACAATAGAATTTGTACTCATTTGTGTGCATGTTCTAACTTGCGACTCAGACCTTGTGTGTCATGAAAACACTGTTTCTGTTTGCACCTAACACCTGTAGGAAACACTGTTTTCTACATGCACCTAACCTTTGCTTGCAAGTATCTCCAATTCCTAAATCTACAGACCTTACACTATTAAAGACTTTTGGATGTTACCACTGCACAAAGTTCTGAATATTGTCCCTTATTGTGAGTGCAGCCCAGTGAATTTTCCTAGCAGCCAATCAGTTAGCAGTCAGAGACAGGCAAATGGATTTTTTGTCTGAGTACCAATCTCCATCTTGATAACACACATGAGTAGAGACTGTTGAGATAAAAACTTCTGCATATGATATTTAAATTGTAATAGCCATGTCGTGGTTCAAACCCAGCCGGCAAC
>NW_009945178.1:4670-32307 GCF_000696875.1 Nestor notabilis | reverse complement strand
TTAATTTTAATATTTTTTTTAATAATAAAAAAATTTCAGCACGAAAGCCAAAACAAACATTAAACAGAGCTCTTCAAGTACTCCAACAAATTCTGAAAGAAAAAACATCGCACATTTTCTATTTCCCAGAAAGCAGCAGCAACAAACAGTAAACTTGTGGAGCAGTTATTGCTATAGCTGTGCTGCTTCTTACAGAACTGTTTGTTTGTCATTGGTGTCTATTTAATCATGCCTGTTATGCTGGATTTTAAAGATTAGTAAACACTTTACAAATCCACTCAGTTTTTAGACAGGCTTGTTCTTTGTGAAAGCTGAAATGAGTGGATTCATCAAGGGCAAACCCCATGCCCAATGGAGGCATGATCTTGCTGTGTACCACAGTATGATGAGGAATCAAGGTGGCAGAAAATGATCACATCAAAGAAGATAGAGTTACCCTGCTGGTACTGTTGCAGTATTTTTCTTATTTTTCTTTCATAAAGAACTGAACACTGTACTTGACATGTAAAATAGCTGTCACAGAAACTTATTTTTTGTGCATTTTACAACTGACATGCGGTGTCACGTTTAAGCAGAGCCAATTGAGTCAAGAAGCATTTATAGGTTTGCAAAAAGATGTGTGTGTAAATATATGCACACACCCAAAGGGAACACAATGGAGCTTTCCACAAACACTGCACATGTATGATCATACAATTTAGGAGAACATCATGATCAAATCTGTATTATTTTTGATTAATCAAAAACTTTGACTGTTTTAGTTTTAATATTCTAGAATGAATCAATAATGAATGGTTCAAACAGAGAGAAAAAGGCAGTGAAACATGGCCAAAACATGACCTGAGAAGATGTGGCTATATAAATATATGTGTGCCCCTCTGTATGTATACATACATACATGAATGTATATTACGTATAATACTGTATATACTAAGTGTATATATATACACATATACACAAAAAAGCCGCAGATGCTTTCAAGAATGTTAATATAGTATCTGATGGCAGATTTTATCTGAACCTATCATTTAGCAGTGATACTAGTAGTAAAGAATATTCACAATGCATTATTTATCATTTGTACAAAATAACACTAACAATATGCGTTATTTTATACTGTAGTAGGTGTATTTTTTAAAGACTTGAATAAGGATTGGGAGAGCTGCTTAAGGAAAAGTAGCCTTGACAGAACGCGCAGCTTGGAATCAGGCTTCAGCACGCTAGATCAGTTTATTTTCAGCTAGAGAGACAACATGTCAGCTCAGCTAAAAAGGATCACAGGCATTTCTTCATGCAGTGCTAGCTTTACAGAAGTTTAAGAGATGTCAATAATCTCTGAACTCATGAACCCAAACATCATCTGAGCCAGTATTCTCAAGGCAGAATATTTCCAATAGAAATATTCCACACAAGTGGCTCTATCCATGTTTATGACTCATGGATTGAGCCTCAAGGACTGTAGGGAGTGAGAGGGCAGTGGGAGGGCCTCAGACCATTGAAAAAAAATGCTGCTTTTAAAGGTCAAATGGTGTCATAGAATTTAATGTGAGAAGTCAGTCATTTCTAACAGTTCCCTTTTTCAGTAGCCACAGATAATCGACCATTCACTAAAACATAAAATCTGTTAAAAAGGAAAAAAAAAAGGAAAAAAAAAAGAAAACAACAGGGAAAAAACCCTTATTTTGAAATAACTCACAACTTCATTCACATTTATTTTCAAAATGCTGGCAGGACCGACACCCAACTGTAGGCAAAGTACTGCTATATTGAAATATTATGTTAAAAAGTACTATTAGCTTGAAGTACTACATGTATTTTATATATGTACACAAAAAGACCTGTGTGTGTATATATACAAACGTACACAAATGTACAAGGATGCTTCACCTTATTTCCAAATTACCCAGTATCTTCCATTGAAAATATATGTTTGCGTTAGGTAAGAGTATCTGGAGGCTGGAAAATTTTGGGCTGACCTTACAGTTGCATTGTTTTTCCTTTAAATTAGTAAACCGACCTGCATTCAAGAAATATATTTTGCAGACATTGGTGAGAAAGAAAATTCCTAAAACCACAGGGCAGGTATTGAAAGCAAGTAGTGCCAGCCACTGTATAGGCAGGCTGCCTGGCAGTTCGGTTTGATTAGTTGTCATCAGCTTGGTAAAATAATTAGTAAAAATGCCATGTGCTGCTTGTCAGTTTACAGCTTTAAAGAGGTGTTAGCTCATACTGATAGACAGCACTGCTCTTTCCCAGTATAGTAAAAACAAGAATACAGTATAGCAAACCCATAAATATTAATATGTATCATCAGGTTTACCACTTAGGAGTGTCACCTTGTGATTAATGGGCTGAGAGCCTGTGAGCTGTAAAGCAAAGCTGAGTTGAATAAGATGTGCCTGTAGGCTAAAATGTAATTCCTACTGTACCTTTCAGCATATTGGCTATTTAAAAAACAAAACAACAATAATAATGATGATGATGATAGCAATATTATTAATAATAGCAACAACAATAAGAATAATGATGTCATAATATATAAAAGGATAAACTGTTTCATATGAAGGAAGATGCCTGTTCAGTTTCAGGCAGCTCGCTACACAAAATCTCAAGCACAGGCTAAATTCTTATTTGGTGTGTGCAGATTCTAAAACTGCAGTAACAATTTTGGCAAAAGGGAGTATTTGCCATATTTTCCAACAGGCGTGCTCTTTTTTCCTCACTGATTGCCTCTACAATTGGACTAGGATGTCTGATCAGTGCGTATATATTTATAAAACCAAACAGTAGCGGCCACTTACATGCACAAGCAGACTCAAACATGGTGGCACATCCAAACTTCAGGGGATTTACAGAACTTTCTGCAGTCCTGAATGTATGCCAGTGGGTGAAGAGCTACTTTATATAATATGCTTTATGTAAGACAATCTTTATGAGTCAGACTTCTCACAATTGTATGTACCAGCACCCTGCAGAGGGTTCAGCATCATGTCTGATCTAATTCATGTTAAGGTTTTGCTCTTTAAATGGTTGAATCTTAGAGCCTTCACAGACTATTATCAGAGCACTTTAGATCCACTGACTTCACCACTACAAAGTTTCTTATGCCATACAAAATAAACACTTTGCTGCAACATCATTTTAATTTGGATTTATTTATTCATGAAAGACTTATTCAATGTAATTCTGTATGCCTTTTTTTTAAAAAAAAAAAAGTATATTACTTGGCATCTAAGAGTCTTGTTTGCTACCAAGCTTCCTATAAAACACAATGTATTCCTGCAATTCCTCCCTTATTTTCTGAAAAAAAAAAGAAAGGTTAAAAATTCTCTAAAGATGAACAAAGTAGAAAAAAGCTGTAGAATCAAGGGACCCAACTGGAAAAATTTGCTCATTGCTTATGCTGTGCTATCCTCACTGGTCATTATAAAAAATAAATAAATATTTTAATTGCTGTTTTCTGGTCTGGTCATCGTGTAATACATATTTCAGTGTTATTTCAGCCATATCATAGCTACAATAGCTTATGTGTTAGCTGAAACAATCCAATTATTTACAACAATAATGTGAGTAGTGTCTCAGTTAAAATTTCTTCTCTGATTCATTCCTCTACCAATTAAGAATTGGAAAATATCCTTAGTTTATATAAGATTATAAGAGATGTAGAGAAGCAATGTGCAAAATCCCTTCCCATAGATTTTTCCCAAGGAAAGTCTCAGTCTCTGTCTAATACACTGCCTCCATCCCAGCAGAAGAAAATGAATCTGACAGCACAAGCACTTGTTTTAAAACAGGATTGAGAATAATTACTACTATAAGCTCCTGCGATGCATTTTATTGCTCTGCCCCGTGGATGTCTGATTTAGAAACAAACATTGGTTTCTGTACTGCAGGCTGCACGATATATATGTGCATCTGTGTGTGTGAGCAAGACAGAGGAGAGGACTAGGATCTGGATTTATACACCCAGACACCAAACTTGGGTGGCTCATCCTGTTCCATGTGAAAATGACAGATCTATGTAACTTCATATGCCTTATTTCATTAGCTGTGCATTTAAAATCTAGAGTCCATGCAACAGTTTAGGAATATTTAGCAGTCTAGAAAGGAGTAAGACACTTCTACTTAGGAATAAGTGTCTACATAATATGTTAAACAAGAAACACCTTTAACAGGTTTACCTTCAACACAGTCAATAGGGAGGTTATGATTTTCCTTTTCATATTGGATTTTTTTTTCCAACTTTGAATATTAGGCAAATTTAATCCCCCCTGCTTTCTTGCTTCTCAGTGCCACCTAATCTAGGTGCTATAGATGACCACTGGTGTGAATCCATCATTTTGCATTTTTACCAAGCTATCCAGGACCCCTCTGTAGCTGGGCTGTTATCCTGATACAAAAGTGCTGTACGGACATTTTCCCAAAGAATTCACTTTAAGTGCAGCCTGAAAAGTTGCATGAACTTTCTTTGGGTACAACTCTGCAAATGCAAGCAAAGACCTCGCAGAAAACTCCTAGGTTTCCATGGCATGGTTTTGCTGGATCTTACAAGTTTTCCTTATTTCTTTGAATTAGTAGGACATTAATAAACACTAATTTCTCACAAAAACATTTTCTTTTATCAATATATCAGTCTAGCAAAGACAAGAATGTGGTTTGTTTCAAGAGAAGGTTACAGAGCCATTTAAGCTTCACATATAACTGCACTGTAATGTAAATTTTCAGCAGCATGTTTTCTGAGATTTCTTAATCTTTCTCCTCCCCCTCTACCATTTATTTTGTTATTGTTCTGTTTCCTTTTCTTCTTTTTTCAGCAACTTCCATCTTTCAAAGTATTCTTATCATACACAGTTTCCCATTAATTCTTCACCCTATTATGAGTTTTACTCTTCCTGGAGGGCCTTGCTGTCATTCTGGACTTTATACAACCAAGGTCCACTTGTATGGGAACACCAAATTATGAGAATTCTGGCCATAGAATAAAGCATCAAGACCCACATTTTTAGTGCAACTTCAGTCATGAAACATGCATTAGAATGACAAAATCAGTATAGTCTCACTGATGAATAATGTCAAAGGTAATTATACAGCACCATTTTAATTATTCAGTATTTTCCCTGTAGTAGGAATAGGGGAGTTACGGCTAAACCAAATAATATTGAAAAAACTGAATTTATCTAACCGCAAATTGGCAAGCCTATTGAGAATGGCCACTGTTAAATACTGGCACAGATACAATATTACAAGACTATACTCGGTATTACAAATATTTAATATTGTAATATTCACTTTGGATAATGGCCATGTTCTGCATTTTGAAGTAGCTTTTTATGTGGATATAATAACTTTTCATTCTAGTAAATATGTAAATCTCTGCACATTAGGGGGAGAATATAATCTTTATTGTGAATTTTTAATATGCATTGCACATGGTCTGCGCATACAGTAGATTTTGTATTCTACACGATACTTTTGAAGGATAAAATACAATGCTCAACCAGGGCCAGAGAAAACCAAATTGTCCTTCGCTATTCACTAAGGCAAGTTTAGCTACAGAATTACAGAATTAGATTCTATAGGATAAAACAACCTTAGTAACCTGAGGAATAGAACTTTTCTGAAAATAGGAATGGTTTAGAAATGACAGGCTACACAAAGTGTGCAAGCTTACAGCCCCTCTCCTTAATGAAAGGCCAAAATCTGAGGTCATCTTCAGTGGGGAAGCATCTAAATAGGAAAAGATATCTAAACACATGTAGAGGTGTCAGCAAGGACACAGGAAGTGTTTAGGATTTTTCTTTTGGGTTTGGTTTTTTATTCCCCTCCTTTAGCTTCTTATTAAAATTCATCTGACATCCACTGCCTCAGCAGCTCAACATGACTCAAAACCAGTTTTCAGCTGCAGGAGCTAAAAACATTCAACACAGCTAGCTGATACACACCTAATCTTTCCCCCATGCTTAGAAGATGAGATGAACGCTCCACGTGGAACAGACATTTTACTTATTCATGTATTTGTTCCAGCTACTGCACACGACCAGCAAGATTCCCCTATGAGCTCCAATGGTCCAGTCCTGTACAATATGGCTTTATGTGTAGGCTCTTGCTCCCCATCTATGATGTCTTTGGGGACCCACAGGACTGTCATGCCATGAGCTTGGACCCTGAAAGGAGCAAGTCAGGCCCCATATCCCACCCAACGGGGACCAGTAGGCAGAGGTGCTAAATGACATGCCCCACACAATTTCAGGCACTTCCAGGGCTGGGTGTCATGCAAGTTAAAAGTATTTTGTAACATAAATAAAGTATCTGAGGGAAACCTTTCTGCACAAAATTTAATGTCTGCATCTCATTCATGGTAAGGAAGTTGGAAATCTGGTGCAGTAAGGCCAGAAATGGATATGTCCACTGTTGTTATAGGCGGGAGGTCTAAACTCCATGTTTTGCAGTCTGTGTCTAACTTACTGACAGCATATGCCCTTTTGCTTCTTCATTTGCCCTTCCACTGTATAAATCAACCAAAAGTATTTGTGGTGGGTTGTTTTGTTTGTCGTTGGTTTGGTTTTTTTCCCCATAACAGTTTTCGTGTTATGTGAATTATAATGCCTAGAGTAAAGCTTAATAAGTGTCTCCAAAGAGCTGTTCTTTCATTCAAAGGGAAGTCAAACATTATTTGTTCAATTTTTAATGATAATCTCATTCAGATAATAAAGTTACCAGAAAAATGCTCTGGGGAATATGCAAGTGTCAGAAATGAGTTACAAACTGGCAATAACAAGATGCAGTCACATTTTTCAATGGAGTTTTTTAGTATTTCTGCGGCTAACACTACAACAGTACCTGCTTTTTAAATCTGAAATTAAGGCCTTACTGTAATAAGCATGTATGTCTACTTCAAATCTGTATATTGAACTTAGTTTGAAATATCTTTTTAGTGCCAATAAATGCAAAGTTCTATTTCTAGCACTACTGAAGCAATTTGTGTCTGAGGCTATATATCTGCACTGAGGAGTTCCAGTTTAAAATTAAGACTGGTAATGAAAACAGAACCTTGGCAATCACACACTGGCAAGAAGTTCAAGATGTGTTTTCATATGCTGTTTTTTTACAAGGCTTGTGAGCTTGACTACCGTTCTCAGTATTTGCTTTCTAAACAGCTAAAAGCTGCATAGACAAATTAAAAAAAAAAAAAAACAAAACAAAAAAACCAAAAACCTCTGGAAATTAAGCAACCATCAGTTTTCTCTGGAAAATTAGGCTGTATGGACTGGGAAGTTTTCTAAATACATACATGTATAAATGTGCACAGTGGCTGCTTAAGTCTGTTGAGAACCATATGGCTATGTCTCTGTGGAAATGAGGAGCCCAGTCTCCCAAACACCTAGCATCAGACTATAAAGCAGCATAGATGCTTCTGTAAAATTAACCCTTAATTGTAAACGAATTAAATATATATTTGAACACTAAGTAACCTCTAGAAGGGAAATGAACAAGATTTGAAGCATGACCAACTTCCTTCCCTACTATTTCCTCCAAGTTTCCCAGAAAAGCTATTTCAACTGTGCTTACAAGGAGCATGGCATCAAGTCTGTGCGTCAAGATCAGAAAAGAACAGTTTAAAATAATTTACTGTGTTCTGCTATAAGACCAGCAACTCAGCAATCATTGTTGGTGCCAGAAATAGTCTGATAATACCCTTCACTCATAATTAAAAGATTAAGCAAACAACTGTTCAATTAAACAAAAGTTTATTAGCCAAAATTAAATGTACAGGGTCTAATACTGAAAGGTGCCAACTGACCCCCTCAGAGGCACTGAGCAACCTCATGTACAACAGTGGCAAGCCATAGAAACAACTCAATACCCTATGACTACACTTTGAGGACATCAGTGTTTATCAGCGAGGTCAACAGAAGGGCAAACTATGGATGTAAATATGTTTGCCACTATGATACAAGACTGGGATATTTATTGTGGTTATTGCCTGCAGGTTTTTTCCCCTTGTATTATTTGCCTGTGTGCACCTCTGTGAAAGCGTTTTATATAGATACACTGTAAACAAATATATAAAAATATTTTCAGGAAATATTTCCAACAAAAAATATGCATTTAAATTCAGTTTATTTGTGCACCTTTCATGTTCACCTTCCACAAATATTTTAGCAAACAATTTACTAACTTCCATAAACAACTGATTTTAAATAAATATGAAAGAACGTTGATGAATTTATGAGCACTTACTTACACTAGAAACTCACTTGTAAGAATACCCTTTATTGTTAAGAATTAGAAACTACACCATATTATATTTTTCAAGGAGATTGATTACACCTAGAATTTTAAAAATCAAATAGTTAAAAAAATTCTTACGGACAATCTAGAGCCTTAAGGTTATTTATGGAGGAAAATCAACAACTAAATCTGAATAAATGAAGGATACTTCAGTCTCATTTTGCAAATTTGACAATACAGGAGAAGAAATAGCTTAAAAAAGGATAATTTGCCTGCATTCTATAGATTTAACTACACAGATACATCAAACAAGCCAAAATAACATTTCCCCTACAAATTCTTAAAATCAGAAATAAAAAAGTCTTGCATCCCTATCTGTACATACCACACAAACTGGAGAACTAAGGCAGCCGGCTGTTCCTTCTGTTGCTTTCCACAGAAGGATTCCAGAGCCATTACTACTTGCTGCCACAGTTTTTCAGTTGTAAGCAAACCTTTATCCTGTAATGAAAAATCAATACGCCATCCAGTTTTTATAATGTCTGTCTTTTATTTCATTGAGTCCTTAACAATACAGAGTAACACATGAATTTATTTTGCTTATTTCCTTCAGTATTTTTCCAACTATGTGAACTTGTGATGACGTTTCTGTAACTATGAAATGTTGAGCTGATTGTTCTCCTTATTTAAAGGTGATATACAAAATTAAAATTAAAAAATCTCATGACAAAAATTACAGAATTTTTCCTAATTAATTTCTTATTTAAATTTCTTATTTAATTTCTTAATTAAAAAAATCATCATTTAAAATTCATAATTATTGTGTATTTAAAATTGCATTATCAGTCTTAACTATTTAGACACAAGTGGACCTTGACAGAATCTAAACTACTACCTTTATTATATATTCTACGTACTAAGTGCATTCATGAAATTTTTAAACGTACATTTTCAACTTTCTAACTTGAAACAAGTAAGTGTATGAGTTATCTCTAGTATTGTAGTTGCAATAGAAAAGGAAAACTCCAACCTCCTCGAAGGATGAAGAACACTGTCTCAGCTGAAAAGTTAACTCGAATGACTTTACTTATAGAAAACCAATTTTAAGTAAGATTGAGAGGGAACTAACAGCCTGATCTTCCTGTATTTCCACATCCTGGTCAGAATGAACAACAAACATGTTGACATCATAGTGTAAGTCTAAAGCTTTATTTTGGTACAACCAAATCACTGCAATAGAAACCCTTATATACAGAAAACACATATATGAATTTCCATCCTGAACTTATTCCTCCATAAAATGTTTCTTATGTCAAAACCATAAACAGTACCTGCTTAACTCTGTTGATTATGCTGATGCTCATCACAATGAAGATTTTCTGTGCCAGAGTAAACACTCCAAAGCTACTGAAATCATCCAGAAGACACAGATTTCAATGAAAATTCTGAAAATTCCCCAAAGACATTGAGAATACTTAAGGAAAACTATGAGAGATTGAATGTCTATGCAATGAACTCAAACTTTTTGGTATTTAAACTGTAACAATTATACAAGTTTTTGTTAAAATAATACTAAATTAAAAAAAAAACCAAAACATTGCACCATGGTGAAAATGCAAACATTTTGATACCTTTCCTACATGTTTCTCTTTTAAAATACTAATGGCTTGTGAATAGGTCTTAGTGCTCTACTAAAGGCAAAAAGACTGAATGTGCCAAAACCACAGGGAAAGACTCCAACACGTAGACGTTTTAGGTCTTATAAGCCAAATGTTTTAGACATGATTCTGGGAAAAGTCCAGACAGTTTATTTAGGGCAATACACTAACAGTAGGTAAGGGCAATCAGATACCAGATAACTTTATTTTCTGGTTTGTTACAGAAATATTACAACATCTTTCTAATTTGGGAAATTCTTATTGCCACCCTGTTTATTTCAGTAGAAGATTTTTATCCTTCCTCTCCTTCCCACAACTCTTCCTGATCTATTTGTAATCATTTTTAGTTTGTATCAGTGTGTAATATCATGTGCAGGAAAAGGTGGCTGCATCCAATTTCAGCCATTTATGTTTGAATACCCAAGGGGAAAATCTGCTTACTAGCAAAAGAAACAAAGAAAATACCCTGCCATTCATATAACAACATGTAGATCTTAGCAAGTATTAAGTTAACATCCCAATGTCCCAGGAGCATAGCAATTATTACTCTGCTTTACAAAAGAATAAAGCTGAAATTTAGCAGGCAAATGAGCATTAGAAAGCTTATGCTGGTGCCTCTTCCGAACAATACTGTCCATCACCTCCAATTCTGCATTGACAATTTTTTACATCGAAAATTTTGCAGAAGAGGTGGCAATTCAAATAAATGTCTGAGCCGAAACACAGGAAAAGGAACACATTTTATTGTTTAATCCCAGCTACCTGACCAGCTCAGAGCTACTAGTAACACACTGACACGCTACAGGAATTGATTGGCAAAGTGACCATGGTATGATCCAGCAACATTAAATAACACATTATTAAAAATATCACAGAGGCTCAAATATATTAAAAGGTATTGGGAAATTGAGTTTTCTTTGTGGAGAACTAGCAAAAAAGATAGCCTTGTTATGGCTTACATAGTGCAGTTTAGGCATATAAGTGAACAAAGGAAACTAAAATTGTGGTAAAGTATTCATTGAAAAAAACCAGCAACAGAATGTTTAGAACTAAAAGCAAGGGAAAAGAGGTAGTAAGATGAATTAACTATCAAAACCCTATAGAAAATTTGTTTTCCATATTTGAAGAATTTACAAGGGCAATTGAACTGAAACTTACCATTATCCAAATATTTCATGTTACTAGAGATATCATGATGTCATTATTTCATGCAGTGAAGAATTTGGGACATTTCATATATCTACGATTCAGTCAGAAGGTCTGTGCTTTGACCTTTTTTGTTTGACTGTGTTTTCATTGTTTAGCTAGATTTCTCTAATTACAGAGTACTGAAAAGTAACAGACAGCATAGCTAGCTAGTCATGCAGTTTATGAAATTTCTTGTGATTCAATTAGTAAGTGTTGCTAACATACAGAAAGCAATGTTATTCTGTTAGATATTATATCATCAAAGCTGGAGAGAGACAATTAGGATACAGTTTCCAACAGGTCCATCACAAAAGCACCTCTGGGATTGGAGAAGAAGAAACAGAGTTAAGGGTTGCTAACCTAGAGGAAAGATCAAAAGAAATAGAGTACAGGCTTAGCAGGATACATGCCATTAAAGGGTTACACACAGCAAGGTACTTAGAATGGGGTTAAGAACAGACTTATTGTCTGAAACGAGAAGTGAAGTGTGTCAAGGAAAGAGAAATTAAAGAATAGAGTCATAGGCTTCGGGTGCACTGCCAAGGAAAGCTTGGCATCAGAGGAAGGATGCCATAGTAAAAGGGTGGCCTCCCTTTTCTTGTGTTGCCCCACAAAATACAGGGCCAGGTTTGTGTATATTACCTCAGTGTTATGATAGCTATGTATAATCTCAGCAACAGTCTATAAGCAATGAAAAGCAGCACTTTCCTCAACCAACATCTAAGAAATAGTAGAGAAGTGGTGTCTAAACACAGGTTGTGCTGCACGTGCTGTAAATGCTTAATAAAAAGTTTCACTGGCAGAGAAAAATGCTTTACTTCAAGTGTACTTCAAATCTCAAGGAAGTACAACATCAGAAACAGCTGGAAACAGCCAGGTAACAACAGAAAAGACAAGAAGAATGCACAAGCAGAAGTCTTTGGAGACATATTCAGAGCTAAGTAAGAGAAAATTTAACTAATATGAAAGCATTTATTCTGTATTAAATGAAAAAGAAAAAAAGAAAAAGAAAATGGAAAATAAGTTAATTGATGGGAGCCAGGCATTATTTCTTACAAAAACAGATTAAAAAAAACGAAACCAAAACAAAACAAAACCAAACCACAAAATCGTCAGTTATCTGTGCAATAGTCAACTACACACAGCTCAGGAAACCCTCTGTCTTTGTCTAACAAACAGCGAATGGAAAAAGATTGAGTCATATTACTCTGTTAGCCGGAAGGATCAAGTTTATCCTGCATAAAAAGTTACATTATTTACTTGGCTATTTAATAGCTTAGGAAAATTCAAAACAAAACCTGCTGAATTTCTGAGGACTATCTTTATTTTCCACATGGGATGGGACTGACAGACAGAAATCACAGATAATCTGAGATGAGAGTCATCCCTGCATTCAGTAATTCTTACTCTATCCCCAGTGGAATCAAGGAGACCATTTGACGTACTTTCTGCTACACAGGGTGGTCCATAAATTCATGTGCCTTAACTCAATTTGACGATAATGTTCAACAGTACCTTGATGCTGTGGTAGGACAAGTGACTGAGATCCCAAGTCTGCAGCTCTTCTGCTGAACTGTTGCCCGCAGCTACGCTTGCTGCTGGTGGCAGTGCTGAGGACAGCACTGTCCAGCAGTACTAAGTCTATTGCTGATCTATTCCACTTACCGTAACACCTACTAAGCCTACATGAACTTGTGATGAACGTGAATGCATACTTAGTACATAACTGAGAAGTATGACATTTTACCTTGTTACAGAGCATGGAAAAAAGCAATGTCAGCAATAAACCACTCCAAATGAAACAATCCATCTGTACACAGCTACATTTTTTAGGGCTTTGAAAACCCTTCAACATCCTTGTTTATTCTTTGGCATTTGAGTTGTTAATTTAGAAGACACCATCATCATTCCATTAAAAGTAAGTGATGACTTCTCACTCTGTCAGAGATCTCCTAAGACAGTTCTAATTACCATCTTTAAAGACATAGATAAAACTCACCCATTCATGCAAATTATCATCTGGAGAAAATGATCACAGCTTCAGTATTTTCAGCAGAATAGTGATGATTAATACTAGTTGAAAATCAAAAGAGCTGTTTTTACTGCTGCATAGTAAGGCAATTGAAGGCTATACATGGAGAATATGAGGACATCATAATACTTACCTTTATGAACTCACATGGGTTTCAGAGACTTTATAAAGAGTGGTGGATATTCTTAGTTTCTCCTCGTAACACTATTCAATTTCGGACTATCTGTTCTTCAGAAAAAGGAGGAAATAAGGAGAAGAGCAAGAGAGAACAAAGACACCATGGTTCTTTCTCACTGTCACCAAATCAGTTGGGGAGGAAGTTCTTGCTCCAGTTCCTGACTCAATAGCTATTTTTATCTTCTCTGTTTTCATTTATTTTTTATTCTTCATTCTCCAAATGTCAACTTTTCTCACTGAGCATGAATTGTTTCTCCTCTATAGTAATACCCCTTAAAAATCACTTTTCATTAGTCATAGCTTTTAATCTTCAAGTTATGTGCGAAGCCCCTGAATTTACAAAGGTCATGCATGCAATTCAGGCTTTCCAAGTTAGTTTCTCCTGAATGTTTTCACCATTGAAGGTGTGCCTGCAGAATTATTCAGTACCTATCCTGAACAATGCTACATATCTCTTTGGTAGCTTTACACAGCTTATATTGTATTGTAGAAATTACCGACTTCGCTGTAATGTTCTACTGATTTTGAAGAAAAGTTTGTGCTGAGGAAAGTACACTAATATTTTTCTTATGTGATAAGAACTTAGATTAGTATCCAGTAAATAATTATAAATGCAATTTAGCACCTGTGATATGGGGTTAATTACAAAACTGTGACTCTAAAAGCCTCTTCTTAGCTGCAGAATACTTAATCCCTGAAAGTTCATTTGCTTCTAACATTTATGTTCTTCAGAAATTAAAAATTCCTGTTTTCTCCTGCCTTTGTTTGCATCTCCCATCTATACTCTCTTACAGGGAAGAGAGCATTCCTCTGCTTGTGCTCTTTTGAGGGTCAAATCCATAAACAGACAAAGATAAACCTAGCAAAGCAGCTAGTATAATGAACACAAGTGGAGAGGGAGATGATGGGGGCTTTTTATCCACTGGGGAGATTTAAGAATATTTCCACAAGACCTGTACCATAATGACATTGCTGTGGGAATTTGTAGGAAGAAGGCAGTGGAGATGTTGGGTTTCCATCTTGCTTGTTGGTACTCCTTTTTAAAGATTCACTGGGTCAGAAACAAGGCAGGCATGATCCCTTAGCACCAAAGAGCAAGACTCAGCATCCAGATTTCATCCTGTGACCTTGGAACTATTTTCCAAATTTTGAATTAGAATCCTTCAGACTGCTTGCCACAGAAAACACTCCATAATGACACTCCAGAGTGATCCCCAGGAACACCTCTGTTTCTGCCACAGATGGCCTTTCCTGGACTCTGTCTACAGCTGGCTTCTTTGCAAAATTAAACACTACTTCCCAAGGAGGATCATGCAGATAGGCTTGAGCTGTGGCCTAAAATCTACCCCCAGGAGGCCGAAATCTGGGTAAGGGCAAGCATAACAGTAACTTTACATGATGATTTCTTACCTCCAAGAATACTACTTTAGGCCAGAAATCAAGGCAGCAGTATCTGTTCACAGAATAATTGCTATATAACATGCCCCATCAGAGATTGTACCATTCCTGCAAAGTATGTAGCATCTTTTCAGCATAACTTTTAAGTTTTGTGAGATGGAAAAGGGCCAGATACCCTCAGAAATGTTCTCGACTGTTTAAAGATAGAGATGATACAAAGAAAATTTCACACAGAAGATAAGAAAGTGTCCTGGGTTCAGCTATAACAGTTGTTTTTCTCCTTAGTAGCTGGTACAGTGCTGTGTTTTTGACTTTAGCCTGAGAACAATGCTGATAACACCAATGTTTTAGTTGTTGCTAAGTAATGTTTACTTCGCTTGAGGACTTTTCAATCTCATGCTCTGACAGTGAGGAGGGGCATGGGAAGCTGGGAGGAAGCAGAACAGGACACCTGACCCAAACTGGCCAAAGGGGTATTCCATACCACAGCACGTCATGCCCAGTATAGAAACTGGGGGGAGTTACCCGAAAGGCCCAGATCGCTGCTCGCGTCAGGTTGGGTATTGGTCGGTGAGTGGTGAGCAATTGTGTTGTGCATCACTTGTGTTTACTGTTTTCTTTTCTTTTCCCTTTTTAGTTTTATATTCTCTCTCCTTGTTATATCCCTTATCATTATTATTATTGGTGGGTGGTACTAGTAGCTTTGTATTATACTTTAGATACCAGACTGTTTTTATCTCAACCCGTGGGATTTACATTCTTTCAGTTCTCCTCCCTATCCCTCCGGGAGCTGGGGGGAAGAAGAGGTGGGAGTGAGCAAGCAGCTGCTTGGTTCTGCTTTACTGGCTGGGCTTAAACCACAACAGAAAGTGACTTTGAATGGCATTTTGAAGCCTTGGTCCTCTGAGGTACTCTCAGAAGTAGCACATCAGGGAATACAGACAACCTTCTAAGTAGATAGAGAAAAGAATTCGTGAATCTGTAGCTACAGCACCTGATCTAATCATACTCTTGACTTGCTTCTGCACCCTGCTTTCCTCCTTCTCTTCATCTTTTCTGAATAACCGAGTAGCCAATCCACAAGACTTGACCATAATCACAGCCTATCCTAACCTGCTACATGTTAAGCTCATCATCATTTGGGCTACCATGCTTGAAGAAAAGAGATGCCCATCCTTCCCTCATGCCTGTATCTCAGGCCTCAGAAAAATCCAGGGTTCATGCTCCCTCTGCTGAATCAAGACAAGATGATTTAAATGATTTTCACAGTATTTGGCATGGTTTTATTCCAGACAAGGATCTTCCTCAGATCTGACCAACATAATCTTCAAAAACATTTCTCTAGCACACCTATTATAGAGATGATGTAGACACAAAACATACAGTCTGGGAACACCAAAGTAGCCCATAAAACGAGTTTGCATGTAATGCTATTTTGGGGACTGTCTTGTGTTTTTTTAATCCAGGCTTAGTGTCTGGAAAGGAAAATCTCATTTTTAAACCTCCGTGAGATGTGTCTGTCTATGATGTATGGAGCACCAGTTTTGTGTATGAAGAATTATTAGGATGTTGCTAGAGATCCTCTGAGAACTTGTGAATTTAAGAATCCAGCCTAATGGTGCCCTAGAGACTATCTCTGACAACTGGAAACACCGGAAGAATGGAACTAATCTCAGGAATTATCTAGAAAACCTTGAACAATCTCAACACAGCCCAAGAATCAAATGATTACCTAGAAATAGAAACGGCATCTCTTTCAGAGTACAGGACCATGCTCTGTGTTTGGTCAGAACTTGGTGAGAAAGTAAGCCCCTGGACACTTTTACAATCAAACAAAACAATTTGCAAAAAATCTCTACAGTAACAGTTTGAAAAATGAAGGGAAACTGCATATATGAATGCCAGCAATAGAGATCAGTATACAAACAAATAAATCTCACTTTGTTACTGCAGAAAACCTTATAAAAACTACTGCTCTCTCTGCACTTTTACTGCTCTTTCTTCTGTAATGTTTCCTCACAGAAGGACTAAGTAATAGGTTAGTCCTATTTATTACCAGAATTTGGATGAAAATACTAGTTCAGCAACAACAAATCAGTGTAATTCTGAGAAACAAGTTCTGTATTATCTTTGGTAGAAAGATCTAAGTTAAGAGAGTATTGAGGGATACAACAAGCAAAACATTTAGAAACATTAATTAAGAGTTTAAATTCTATCTTGCCTTCCCCAGGAAACTTAACAGGCAAAAGTGAAGTATTTACATTTTAGTGACCCAAGATCATCACATGTCTAAAAAATGCTTCTTAAATTTCTGCTTTAAACCAAGCTAGCAGAATTAACTTAAATTTTAATAAATGGCATCATTCTAAAACTTGCTTTTGCCACTTCAGTTTTTCCAGCCATGACTCAACACACTAAGACATATTCCTCAAAACATTTAATTTTCCTAGCTTTTTTGAGTTCCCAGCTAACCCCTCAACATATAAAAATAGCCTTTTTCTAAAATGGTAAGCTAACGTGCTCATCCTGAAGCCTCGTACTTAACCTCAGATCTTTTTGTTTAACATGTAAGATTTCCACGAAGATCCCAAAATGTTTCTAAAAATTTCTGGTATGTTTCCTTCTTTGGCAGAAAACATTGGCAGAGGATCTTGTTGAAGGATTCCTAATCACACTGTAGATTAAAAGTGATTTTCTGTTGGTTCATGTTCAGTTGTTTTTCTCCTCAACATACCACAGAGGGGATAAAATATATTTGGAAAATGAAGGAAACAAGCATCACTGCAAATACTAGCTTCCCATCCAAATTCATACAAGAAAAAACAGAAACAGCTCAACTATTTGTTTAAATATTTTTCTAAGGTAACCAGCCCAAACTTACTACAGAAAACATTAAGGAATCAAGCTGTTGCACAGCACAGCTCTTGAAGCTTTTCCCTTCACTACTGGAGATGACCAGCTGAAGAAACCACCTATATATCCAGACTTTTAACTGAAATCTGCTGCTGATGGGAATTACACTGTGGTATTGGCTGGTGTATGGGCTGCCTAGCAACAGCAGAAACAAGTTTCAGCAAGGTGATGTGACATAAACAAGTAATTGCCTTTGTGGGGATGAATTTGTGGAAGTAGGATTTACTAGCAAGTGCTCTTCAGAGAGGAAACAGATGATAAATAAAGCATAAATGTGACTTCCTTAAAAGTATGCCATTTTAAATTCGTACTTTTGAGCTCACTCAAATCAGCTTTCTATGTGTTGTTGACAAGCTTATGTTTTATTTATCAAATACTCTTTGAAGGAAATGTGACCCTGCAGGACAACTGGATCAGCCATGAAAATACCAATAAAACCTCAAGTTAAATCAATTAGTGGGTGATTCATTTAATCTCGTCTCATTTTAACCAAAAATCTATTCCACTGCTGTTCATATCTCTAGATTCAAGGCAACATTTGTGTGTTGGTAACAGAACAGTACATTACTCCAAATCAAATTTCCCCCACATCTGAGTTTATTTCATGTTGTACTTTTAAAATAGTGATACTCACAAGGCACATCTGTAGTGTGGGAAAGCAGAGCTCTGATGTCAAGGCTTTATGGAAATAGGTCCTACAGAGTAAGATTCATACAGTTACATGAACACACAGTAAAACTCCATTCATCATGAAAATGTAGACTTGAAAAATACAGGAAAAAATTATCCAAAAAACATGATAGCCCTAAATCCAGGGGACCAAAGATGGCCTTTGCAAAATTATGTGCTAGAAGAAAGCAAAACTATTCTGAACTCTCAAAGAGGAGCTGCTCAAACAAAAGAATAAGAAATGTCATAAAGTTTTGAGACTTCTGAGAATGTTTTTGTTATGCTCACAGAACTATATCCAATATGTTTCTAACAGTATGACTTAATAAAAAAAGACATTTTCAGAAGCAAATTAATTTTTTATGCATTTCTGCTTGACTTTTATGTCTTTCTGCTTGTTATTTAAAAGTAACAAAGCCACTGCTACCCTACAACAAACACTTACACTATCTCCTCATTATCACAGCTGAATAATGAAACAACATTAATCTCTAAAGTTCAGCCCTCCTTTAGCAGAATGTCTAAGTCAGCATTTCTATGAGAATTCTTTTAAAGGATTTATAGAAGAAACCCACAAGTATCAATATTCACAGTGCAAACTCATATCTTTGTTCTGGTCTCTCTTGCTCACTCTGTCTCTTTTTGAATTTGCTATAAAAGCTAAATTAGGTCTCAGGGGCACTGCACCACTAAACAAAGATCTCGTCTAGCCTATTGTGATGGAAGTAAATGTACTCAGGAGGGAGATGTACTTAAAGGAGAGGCTAAAGTATCTCCCTCCCCCAATTCTCTCATCTTTAACACAGATTTCTTTACCCGCTTCACAAACACACTCACGCTCACTCATACACTCCCTTCTCCTCTTTATAGCTTTCTCTCTTTCACAGAAATGTAGCCAGCTGAATTTACAGAACTGGAATAAAAATCTTTTTTGGCATAACTTGCTAAGCTGTTCCAAAATTTATATGATTCCTTCTACAGCCTTTTCATGGATATTTACATTCAAAATAAGTACAAATACTTACTCTTTTCAGCATCATGACAGCTATTTTAGGAGGATATATCCACAGTCCTACCTGCAGCCTTAATATGACTTAATAACAAGCCAGTTGTGCTCTCCATATGCTTTCCTGTCTACTGCTGGTAATACAAAGGTCTAGTATTTCCTCAGCTTCAGCTTCATTACCATAGGACTTAAAGTTGCAGACACACTTATAATATGCCTCACTATGAGGGATCACAGCTTTCACCAGGAAGGAAAAGAAAAGAAAAAAAGAAAACAAAAACAAACCAAAGAAAACCAAAACCCAACCAAACCCTGAAAAGTATATTTTCTGCTCAGTTCTGAAAACAAAAGAATTAAGTATTTTTTTTAATTTAAATATTTTAAATTGTTAAAAATACTGAAAAAAATCATAAAAGCAAGAATGCTGTACTCAGCTGACAAGTCTAGTATACATCCACATATATATATAACATATAAATACACGTTACTTGACATTTGGCATTTTAGACTTAAATGGAGACTAGTGATTACTATTTCCATTTGACATTGAGAAAACTGTTCGCATATATTTAAAAGAAGAAGTCAAGACTCCTGTACAATAACTTTTCTGCTGACAGACAGAAAAATACAGAATAATGTTTCAGAACAACTGATTTAATCCTGGGCTCCCTGCAATGCTGAAGAACAACTCTATTTTTCAGCTCAATTTTCTATCTCTGAAACCTTAGAAGTCTGGAATACGTTTGAATATGCTTAAATATTTGTCCTGGGATCAGCTGTAACAGTTGTTTTTCTCCTTCTTCACTGCTGGTGCAGTGCTGTGGTTTTGACTTCAGTCTGAGAACAATGCTGGTAACACACTGATGTTTTCAGTTGTTGCTAAGTAATGTTTATCCTGATGAAGGATTTTTCAGTCTCTCATGCTCTGCCAGGAGCACAAGAAGCCAGGAGGAAGCAGAGACAGGATACCTGGCAATATTTTTGACAGAAAGGCCCTAGTAATTAGAAATGTTCTAATTACAGGGACCCATAACAGAATACTCTCAGATTTGTATATTAGATTGCAAAGCTTATTGTAACACACGGGAGCCTCTTAATTTTATATAAAATTATAATGCTCCTGACACTCCTGCTGCACCCTTTTTATGTGCCTCCTCACTTCTTCAGAATTTTGATAAAATTTGTGAACTTTATAAAAGCGGACTCAAATTTGGTATCTAACTGCAAGAAGCAACTTGAGGTATTTTACGTATTTGTTACATAATACTATGCTTCATTAACATATTTTACTTCAGAGGCAAACATCTTCTTCCAAGTGAAACGATTTCAAATTAATGATAGACACAGAGACTGTATACGGATTACAGATGAAGGTTCAACACCAGGTTGGTAGTGACTGAGCAAAACAAAAATGCTAGGACACTTGGTGGCCCGCCTGAAGTGAGCTGGTGGTCTCAATCCAGGCCTCAATGGACTTTGTTCATTAAAAAGGAAAAACAAAACCTACCACATAGCCCTAATTGGCACCCCTCTTGGCACTGTCAGCAGCAAGGCCAAGGTTATAACGGCCACAGGAAAAGGGTCTTTCAAGGTCACTGTTGAGACACAATAGGGAAATGGCATGGGAGAGAGACAGCCCCAGTCCTGTGGGCAGTTCAGCTCCCCAGACCTCTGTTAGGCCTGCCCCTAACAAGACCAGCCCGGCAAGAACTTTTTCACATCAGTCACCTCACCTATGCAACTATTCACATGCCAAAACCCCATTCAGGAATAGGTCCTAAACCTCTGCAGAGTACAGAAAAGCCATCAATTCAGCACCTTTTTCGAGTAAAGAATACACCACATGTGAAGGCACTAGATAGTAAATCCCGTAGAAGATTTTTAATTTAACTGATTGGACAAAATTCCATTGCACAAAACCTTCCTGCTTCTTTTTCTTACTATATAAAGATGCTGACTGTATCTGCAATAGAAGCAGAACTGTTATCTTTCACATAGGTAGAAACTGTCACACAGGAGAAGAAAGTAAATAAATGACATAACTTAATTACACTTCCTTGGCTTTCTTGTACATGAATAGTTGATAAATGTCACTACAGAAAGCATTCATAAGTGTACGTAACTCTAGATTAGTCTGGTACAGACAGTTACGTACTCTTCTTCAACCTTCCATTCTAATGATTTTAATGGACAGTGTGGAAAGATCATATTCCAGGTTCATCCTTAATACCTATTCAATGGCCTTCTTTTATTGAGAATCCCATTAAGAGCATACTTGTGACAGTGCAGGCCACAAAATGAAAGACCACAATGCCTACAAGAATATGAAATGTACCAAGAAGCAAGAAGTAACTGACAACCAGTGGAGGTGTGGATTTAATACAAAAAAAAAACCCCAAATCTAAAAGGTAATATGTAACTACAGTAAAACCACAGACGAATAAACATAGATCAGGATGACTGATTAGCTCTAAAAGCAAAATCTGATATCCAAACAGGGTTGGAAAATGGCATGCTGTTTTCTCTTTTCCCTCTTCATAATAAACTACAAAAATACAAAAAATATGTAAAGCATGTAAATGTCTGTATGCTTGGATGTGAATACATCCATTGGAAATGGATGGTTTTTAAAACTCACATCATGAGAAAATATTATTTAATTTTTATGAATTGTTCAACCATCCTGTGGATACATGTATAAAAGTATCACCTATTCCCTCATGAAATATGAAATATAGCTATACATACATCTATAATATGAAACCTTTTCAGTTACCTTCCTGAGCAGTAAGCAAAATATTAATGGTTTAGTACCACTTGAAATACTGTAACAATTGGCCTCTCTACAGTAATCAGTAGTTGCACAAAATAGTCCTATTCCTTAAATGAAAAAATAATTCCTAAACAAGTTATATTACCCTTGACAGTAAACTAAAACTTAATTTTTTTTACTTGTTTCACAGTGAAGCATGTACAAAAAATGCTATTTTGGAGACTATGAAAAATCATAATTTACTTTTCACAGCATTTGTCTTCCTGAAATGATTTTATCCTGCTGCCCATTTTTTCCCAAAAGATAATGTAGGTTAACACTGGGTCAAAAATCTGATGCATTCCTAAACATTTCAGTAATAGCATAAAGACTTTACTCTGAGACATATACCCTCCTCTAGCTCAACTGATCCTGAGAAAGGATGAAATAGATGTTAATGGATGACAGCTTGGCTCTCTGCCTGTTTTATGCTTAGGACTTACAGAAAACTACAGCGGGGAGGTGCGAAAGCAGAGAATTCATGTAAATGAACCTCCTACGCTACCAGAGTAGTTTTCCAAAAAGTCAGATTTCCTTTTTCTTTTTGGTTATGGAGAGTTCTGCAATTGTTTGGTTCTGTAATAAGCTCTGTGAGGCTGCTACAGAAGGAAAAGTTAGTCAAGGGTATACACTTAAAAGTCATCGTAGTCTTGAAGAAACTGAAAGCATCAAAAGACCATTCTCTGTTTATCTTCTGAGCATGGAGAAAACATCTAAAGGCATTATTTCTATCTTACAAAAAATGTTTTGCTGCAGTTAAAATGCTACGCATTTCCACTGTCTCCAGAAGCCTATTATGAATTAAGTGAACTGTACATAATGCCTCATTTGAAAAGAGCCCCAAAACCTCCAAAGACATAAGCAGTGCTTTTTTACCAGATGAGAGAAAGAGTAGGTCCTGTCAACCAAGCAGTACTAGAGAATCAGAGCTTCATGTGCAAAGCATCTCTTCCATCTCCAAGGCTACAGGCATACAAATGTAATAGAGGTACACGGTAGAGATGTAGCCAGGCCAAGATTTAACAGTTTATTTCTTCCCTACAGCATATACCAAACAAAAATGAACAAAACAAATAAACAAAACAAATAAACAAAACCGAACTAAAAGCGTAAAAAACCCAAAACATCTGTCTGTAATACATGGGCAGGTATGATGCATAGTCTAATGAACCAGTTACACATTTTCTAACAAGTAAATAAAGTGCCAAGGACTTTTCTGAGTATACTGCTTTTTAAAACAAATGACTGGAAAAAAACAGAGAGAAAGAATGAGGGACAGAAAAATAACTGAAGGATAGGAGAAAGAAAAAGAAAAAAAAAAGACAATTTGATTTGATCCAGATTTTAAAAAGATCCAAGTTTGGACGTATTTCTGCAAATGACATTTTAATTCTGCAAATGAGTACCTTGGCTGAAGTGCAGTGAATGCCAAGCTTGTACAGACAGCTTACATAACTGTATATGTTATGTTCCAACTTGCAGCACTCTTGAGTAGCAGAGCTCTGGATATACACAGCTAAGTGAATGGGAGCAGATGTCTAATGTTAGCATTTAGCTGAATACCAAATAGTTTGAAGTCCCATTACAACAAATCTACCAACACCAAATAATAAAAAGTAGAACAATACATTCATACTGCACATTCATTCTTTTCCTTATTTAACTTTTTTTTTCCCCTCTGTTATCTCTACTTTTCTCTTACTTTTTCATTTCTAACAGCATGCCCACTGTAGTTAACTCCACCTGCAATGAGTAGAAATTGAGAAGTCCAGCACTTTGTAGTACAGGACTATTCACACAATAACAAAAAAAACCAAAACAAAAACAACTTTCATCTCCTCACACTTCCTTTTTATATTCTGTTCTTTTCCTTTACATTTCCACTTACTTATTCCACTTAACACTTTCTCTTTCTTAACAGCATCCTTTCTATTTAGTTTGTTGTTTATCCAAATTCACCATTCTTTTTTCCTCCCCATTTTCTCTTGTGCCTGTTTAAATTCCCTATTGAACGCATTTAGTTCTCTCCTTCAGTTTTATGATGCAGCTGGCACAACCTTTTTTTCCTAAATTCTGTTGAAGTCTGAAAATGGCTTGCTGCAAAAGGTCTTGTTCAGCGTCCTGTTCTTCATGGCATTCCCACTAGAATTTGTAGCAATTGCTGATTTAGAACATATCTTGGTAAATGGTCTTTTGCAAAATAAATACAGGAATTTTGGCAAACTCAAGTAAACTATAAATGAAGAATGTAACTTCTACAGAGGCACCTGAGTTAAGCAAGTTCTCTCCCCTCTTATCTGCTGAACTCAAAGTGAAAGAATTATTTAGCTCTTCCATCCTCTGAAAATCAGTAGACTGTAAACAACCAACAAGACATATTGTACCATTAGTTTTACAGTAAAACGTTCCAGCCAATTCTATAGGGAACTGTTTCAAAATTAAAGATACAGCTTAGCTCAACCACAGCTCTGCAGAGAGATTTCACTCAGTTGATGTAATATACTGTAACATATATTTGCCTGAAATACTGACACATATAAAGTTTCTCCAGAAATGTTTGTGTAATAATATTTGCCTCTCAAAATGTCAGAGTAAGTATTGCATGCAAAATTTTCTGTAATTTCTCTTGTTTTTTGGTGTGGTTTTTTTTTTTTTTTTTAATAATACATTATTAAGAATTAAATTATGGCTAAATTACGGTAGTCACTAGATACTTTTCAAGTTTCATCTTTAATATTGCAGCAGCTGCCACAACACTCGTAATGCCTTTATTCTCGGCCAGTTCAGAACAGGGAATTTACTTTTATAAGCACGTAGAAGTGCTTTGAAAATTGTAGTGGAACTTGATATTGACATTCTTTAAGCTATGGAACAATTTGTAGTTTGAGTTATTCCCAATGGATGTTAATCATCCATACTTTGCCTTGACTGACATTGTTGTTTTAATCTTCCTCCTTATTCCTACTAATCATTTGAGAGATTAATGTAATCTGAATTTTCCAAAATTAGCTATGGCTAAGAGGAAACTAGTATATATTAACAATTATGATTCCTCCATAAAATGCATTCTATTCAAATAAATGAAAACTGTTTTATACTCATGATTTTAGATATAAATTTAGACTATTTAGAATAAGTAGATTTTTGAATGAGGAAATTTAGTAAAGTATTCCTCTTTTTACTTTTTCCAATATAAAGCAACAGTAATTTTAAATGCAAATCTCCCCAGTATTCTAGATTACTTGTGCAGTACTGCTTACTTACTATCTACAGTATGATATATATTATAGGTTTCCACACATTAAAAAAACAGCTAAACTGATATTTCTTGTGCTGTATTGCCATTTCCATGTGTATTGGTACAGAGAGAATGGCTTGTGCCTTTAAAAGAAGTAAGACTTGCTGACAGCACTTAAAGATAATAGTATATATTACTAAACAAGCTAAAATAATCACCAGTGGAACTTTCTCCAAAAGAGAAGTTTCTTTTCTTCACCAAGATGAAATCACTCTATGGCACTGTGCCTTATTAATACATTTCTTTTCCAGTGCCATTACTTCTCTGTGCCACTAGACTGTGCTGCATTAGTTCATATTTATGCTCCCACTGCATTTGAATACCTAGTCTCAAATCCTGTATGTGGTCTCTCCTTTCAGTTAATTCCAATTAAAATACTAAATACAGTTCATTGTACAAATATTGTACATCATCCGCCAAACAATGCACACTGAAGTAAGCAATGCTTTTCATAGCCAGTTTGCCGCTTCATTCTTCCAGACAGACAAATATGAAAAGAAACAATAGAGCACCTGTTTCACTAAGTCAGGACTTGAAATACAACATCTAATTTCATTTTTCCATCTTGTTTTGAGAATCAAGATCGGTGGTGCACTGTTGAAGCATACAAGTAACCAAGGAAAAATGTGCTAGCAGTGTCGTGTTAGGTTTTCCAAAAATCACTCCCGTGGTAGGATTTTTAATCAAAAAGTTAACTCGCAACAGTTTATCATCACCTCGTAAAATCAGGCATATTTTTCAAGAAGGAAAGAGAAGAAAACACATATGAATGTCTCTAAACAACATTTTTAATGAAAATATTGTCCTTGATTTTGTTAAACTGTTTTGTACAGTTCACATACAGTAAATTCACGAATCTGTCCACCACCAAAAAAGATTCTGTTTTTCCAATAAACCTTTTGGAAAATGGTTTGCTCCACAGTTTTCACTCTGCTACCTAACAAACAGAAACATGCTATCAACTCTGGGACCGGGTCTATAGTTTCCAAATATCTTTGAAACAAGTGTAAACTTTTAATGTGTAATGCACACTAACCACCCTAAATTATCAAATTGCATAAAGCCTATATCACACTTTACCTCCTGTTGTAGTGGGAATGGTAAAGAGTGGCTTATTTATAAACAGCCTTGTCTTCACTTTTTACACTTGAAGTTTATTTTAGAGAACCATAATTTCATCTGAGACCAACAACAACCTGCTCCGAAACATAATATGCTACCCTCTTGACAGCTCATTATTTTGACAGTATACTGAACTGCAATTTAACAACTACTTCTTCTTTGTCTTCTTTTGATCTATTTCTCCCTCCACATTGAACACCTTCAGTGAAAAATCCCTCATAATACATATTACTTGTAAAAGTAAAGACAGTTTTAGTTTAAAGGATTGCTTCATGGAGTGAAAAAATTAAATGCAATGGAAATGCATGTCTTGTTTGGAAATGTTACTCTGAAGGATAAAGTCATTAATGGGTACCATGGATTAATGAAGCAGAAATAAGATTCTTAAAAAGAGGAATTATGGTGAGAAAGCTTTTTGTTATGTTCAGGAAATCCAAGTGACCATGGATAACTAAAAGAAATCAGTTAACTGTGAGACCACCCCAAGATCTATAAGCAGACAGAATGCTTTAAAGACTGACTTTGTAACAGTTGTCAAAATTACTCTTAAAATTATACTGCTTTTTTTAGCCATGCTAAAATGTTTATTACCCTATGGAGCACATTCATGCTTAAATACATTACAAATGTGTATATTCTCTTAATCTTGACTTATATATTGAATTGGCCACTATTTACCAGCAGCAACACAGCAATCAGCATAAGCTTAACAATTAAACAAAGTAATTTATTGATAATTGGCAGAACAATGTTTTTGAATACTTTTTGAATTTCTGCATTAGCTGAGAAAACAAGTAACATATTTACCAACATCTTTTATCCAGCAAATACATATTTCTAGCCAAGAAAACTGCTATATTTAAGCACCAAAAAGTAGTAGGCAGTTAGAAGCGGAAGGTGATTTTATTGAAATTTCAGGGCAAGATTTTTTAACACAGCTTGCTTCTTATGACATTGATTCCCTCTAAGCCTTTATAATCATTCATGTGTCCTACAATCCCAAGTTATTCGGTTTCAAAGGGACATAGAACAAGCAGCCTCAAATTTAGTTTGCCTTATTTATGTGAGCGGTCCCATTAAGTCTAACTGAACTACTCACATAAATAAGGCCCATGACAACAGGAACACTCTT
>NW_009945178.1:0-4651 GCF_000696875.1 Nestor notabilis | reverse complement strand
TTTCAAGATGAGTTTGTCTGTCAAGCAAGCATAATTACTTGACGTTACTCTGTAATAAGTATGTGGTTTTAAATGCCTATGATCCAGATAAGCATATGATTTTTTAAATTTACTGCATTTTGTGCAGTAATAAAAGCGTTGATCTTCCTTAAAATTTGTGTAGATGCGTTGTAATTGACAATTCATCAAAATAATTCATCATTAACAGCAAAATAACAACATTTATGTCAAACTAAATTAGCCTATATACTTGTAGCAGAGGCAGAAACAGCTGTCATTCTGTTTGCATAAATTTCCAGCAGACTGTGTCTGGCAAAGTTAAGTGTGAGCATTTCTGATTGATAAAAAATATTTCCAAGACAGCAAAAATACAGAGGGCCAAATGTCTCATCAACAGGACCACACAATTGAGCAACTGTTGTTCAGTCAAACATGGACCAGGTTATCACAGATATATTCTATTCTCAATCCTGTGCAAGAATCAGAGTTTTTAATATGCTCATGAAGGCAGCATTAGAAACAATCAGGAAAATGGCACAATCCAAAAGGCACCTTCTGTCTGCCACCCCCAGTGACACTGTGTGATGTCTTATTTTCAAAGCTGCACTGCAGACTTTGCCCAGACTGCATACAGAATCAGAAGGAACAACAACACTGAACTCTATAAACACGAAGCACAAAGAACAACATTTTGACATCTATAGTTTGTCTATGAAAGTCATTATGGAAAGCCCAACTGTGCTAAATGCACAAAGCTGTTAAAATTGCTCTTTAAAGAAACTTATTTAAAATTCAAATGTATCAGGTTTCTTAAAATTTACACTTTGGTTGAAGTTAATTTAACAGGTTTGAAGTTAATTTAACAGGTTTATTACTAAGCTCAACAGCAAGTGATCTAGGACTGTGTCTTAGAAGCGTAAAACAATGCGTAATCACTAATGCATTACTGTTATCTCCTGATTGTGTAGTGATGCTCAAAGTTTCTTTTCTTTTCTTTCTTTTTAATAATTTCCTTTTTGTCCTATGTAACTACAACTGGTTATTTATACAACTATTCTACTTAGCCCAATTTACCATAAATGCCGTTATAACACCTGTGATTTCCCTCATTAAGAGCTCAATAGATAGAGTTGCAGGTTGAAAGGGCACCGTATGGACAACGAAAGGGCTAGTTAACAAAATCCGTTATACTGGTGCACTGGTAAAGCTCATTTCTATTCATCTGATGATTAGTTCAATCAATATTTACTCCTGCGTGCATCTTTTGTCTTCGGCTACTCAGCGTACATTCTTCAAATTCATAGCACAAACATCAATTTTGGTGAATTCATTGCATTGCTTGAGATGTAGAAAAAGGATTTCTTAAATAGCTTGGGAATCCTTCACTCCTTTGATTTTGTTTTCCTGTGCCAGGTGACAAGTGCCCATACTATAAAAATGTTTAATAACACACAGTACCGCTGAAGTATTTTACATGTACCTTTCTTAATAGACACATGTCAATATCATATATAGCAGTACCTATGATAGTACCCTGAAGACTTTGCACTCATTAGCACAACTATATTTTAAACAGGAATTCTGACTTCCAGTTTACCCAGAACACGTATCTTTTTTTCTCTTGTTATCTTTTCCTCAAAATTTTGATAACAAAATGATGTTTTTAATTAAAAAAACCACCATAGATCTGTACTTGCAAACATGACTGTAATGTCAAATGGGTAAATCATACTAAGTTATTGCTTATCACTGTATTTGTAAAAGGCAATGTCAGACATTTTCCAAATCACCATAAACTGTTTCCAGCTATTGCACAAGATATCCTCATAGTTTTTAAATTAACTGTCACATTACATGTTACCAGACTTCTATCCATGAAAAAAAATCTTATTAAAAAACAAACAACCAACACCCCCACCCCCCAAAAAAAAACAAACCAAAAAAAACCCCAAAAAAACTCCAAACCAAAAATGGGGGGAACCAAAGGGGAGGGGATCAAACCCAACTTCTTCTAGTGGTAAAAATTCTAATGATATTAAACCAAACAGTTTTCTATTGATGAACTTGCATTATGCACTCCCCTCCTGCCCCGAACACTATGGCATAATACAACAACCAGAGATAAATGCAGGATACCCTTTAGAATGTAAGTATGGTGCAATTCAAAGTAAAAGTATTGCAAAGGTACAAATAGGCTCTCATGCTTCATGTTTGGTTTTTGTTCAATTTAATTCTAGAGAGGTGACACTCTATATTAACTACATACATTTGTATTTTTTATTATGTAATTCAGTAATACTTTACTCCTGACTCATGATTTTCTAAGCATTTACTGACATTTGTTAAAATTTGACCTGCAAAGGTCTAACACCAGAAACCTGTGTTCCATCACATATCGAGGAGTCTCAATGAAGTTAAATAATGTTACTCAGGCAAGTAGTAGCTGCAAACACTACAGTCATAACAAATAGGTTTTGCTGTGGTGAGTCCTAAGTCGCTCAAAATCAGTATTGCTTCACTCTTACCACCTTTGTTTTAAAGAGTGTGTTAACTGAAATATTTTAGGATATTAATGTTATACGTTCCAAATTTAGTCATATTTATTTCTTGGAATAACTTGTGATATAAATTTACTTCGCTTCAAGGAGCTTATGAAGATTCCCTGCCATCATTTATTAAACGAGTAGAACTTTCTCAGTTATCCAATTTGTATATGTTACTTAGTAAGCTCTCAGCAATACTGCAGATAGTGTGTTTGATTCACACTTTCCTAATTGCTTACAAATATTTCAGTGATGCTAGGAAAACAGAGTAACTATGTAACATTATGTAACATCTATCATTGCTCAGTCCTGAGCCAACAAGAAAAAACTGCACAGAAAAACTTGCTCAAATGCCTTCACTTCAGGGCTTTATGGAGTTCCTTTTCTTGAAAACACAAAGCTTTTTTAGTAAGATTCCCAACCGAAGTATTACTTTTTTCAATAAAAAGGTACTCTGTACGACTGCTTTAGTGTCACTTTCACAACTGAAATAATTAATAATAAATAAATAATTAAATATCCCAAGCTCGGGTATGGTGTGAGCACAAGTATCACGTGCCCAGATTAAAATTAGGTGACTTGACACTGGTTTTTTGCCACTTTGTATTTTTATATATATATTTGCACTAAAAGCTCCATTATATACAGAATTCACTAAATTGTAACAGCTTTAAACTTTACGAATCAACTTAACAAAAAATAAATTGCAAGATAAAAACCTGTAAGTTTTATTTTCTTTTACTTAATCAGCACAATACTTTTAGTGTATTTTAAGTCCTCTTTTTCTAAAAAATATACTTAAGTATACCTCCTACTTTTTAGCCCTCCTCGCAGGATATTCACAGGAGTGGACAGGTGGAAGGAAAGAGGACTGAGATGAATAATTGTAAATTTCATTCTTTTACACCTATGTTTGCCTCTATAAAATACAGATATAAAAATCATCAACTTCCAAAACTTCCATTCCCAGTTCTAAGGGAAATATCATGTGACAAATTTGAGCACCAAAAGCACAAGTGCTCAGCCTCCTGCACCAGGATATTGTTCTACTGTAAGTTAGCATGCTGTGTATCCTCAAAAGATTCTTAAACCAAGATCAGAAGCAAGGGGAATTATTATTTTGGATAGGACATGATCAATGACTATAATGTAGTGGCACAATAGCTGTGTGCCCCAAAGCTAGCTGTGCTTCCATGGGATGGGATGACCAACAGCCCTCATGACTGCCCAGTGCTTTGGGATGCAGCAGGCAGTAACACAAGCTGAGTATTTTCCGTAAGCACCCACAGCAGCCCCTGCACATCCCAAGCATCTCAGGCTGACTGCATCAGCTGCAACTCGGACAGATCACAACTCAGCTGGGAAAGTCTGGGTGAAGAGCTCACATGTAGAAGTGAGACAGCTGCTTCTTTCAAACCCAACAGTGAATACAATATAGCTGAAGAACTGTACCTTCACAAGAAGGCTTACAACTGTCTAGAAGCATTAATTCATGGAAGTTCACAATCTGTTAATTGTGATATACATTTATTTCCTTTATTAGGAAAGCCACAAATGCAAGGGACAGATGCTTTATTAGTATACAGTATTCTTGTTCATTTGAGGAGGTGGCAAATGCTGCTCTTATCTCAACCTACACCTGATGTAAAGCATCAGTTCAGTAACCTTTTGCACGTGAGTTTTGTGCAAAGATAAAAGTTGTCTGTTTGTTGTTTTTCTTCTCCTTCTATCCCGCATATTGCCTATTGAGCAAGCCTAAATATAATGCAAATATAAATCAGCATTTCAGGGCAGAGTAGCACCTCTTCATGGACAGTAGCTCAAGCGGAGACAGAGGTGGCTGCGGAGCAATGCCGCCAGATGTGCGGAGGCATCCGCCGCTCGTCCGCCCTGCACCCTGTTTTAAAGGAAAGGGTCAAAGGAGAGCTACGACATTTCATTTCACTGCGCCTTTGCCCTTGCCGCTCCGCGGCAGCAGCGTCTACCCCGGGGCGGGGAGTGGAGGCTCTAGCTCGGATGAACAAACCGCCTGGAGAACGGGAAACGGGGCTCCGGCCCAGGGGGCACTGACAGGCAGGTTTCAAAATAACCCCCGAGCCTCCGATAGG